>NW_022742159.1:1493314-1494046 GCF_011630105.1 Anneissia japonica | reverse complement strand
CTACTGTAATGTTATTGTCACGTTATCATAACGTATTATTGTTTGCTGGGAAGGTCGTTACTACTCGCGTAGTAGCTCACCTTCGTAAGTGGAAACAGGAAGCTTTTCAAAGTCTTGGATGTCTTTGAATAATTTTAAAAACAATTGACGCCTAGATGTAGGCCTTCTTGTAGATATCATCTTAATTACTGTATGATATAGTAAAACCATATGATATTTGGATTATTAGACTGCTCGAAATTTACTAAAGTATTCTAAACAGCAACAAAATATTAGAAGTTTTGCTCACTGTATCACGAGCTAGCAGTTTGTCAATTTTTGGAGCGCTTTTCCCACGCTTTGCATGAACTGGTTGAGTAGACGCGCGTAAATCCCTACTGATTGTGGCTTGCTCTAATTAAATTGTGTCTCAAATGTACGAAAACAAGACTGATAAAAGTGCGTCTAGCTCGCAAAGTTGCAAAAAGTAGCAGCTAAATTTGGTACCATCATAAAGCTAAAGCTGAAGATGGTGATATAAAAATTAAAGCATGAATCCACATGAATCAAAACTTTCTCTTATACTTTCTAAAAATAGATTTTTAAATATTTTTTCTGTCGTTTAAACATCGATTTATTATTGATGCAAACTTCAAATTTAAACCAAAACATATATTTTTGTTCCCCAATTTATATACAAGAAACGTGTAAATTTTGAAGTAATTCCGAATTTTCTGTAAGAAAAAAAAAAAA
>NW_022742159.1:1483529-1493238 GCF_011630105.1 Anneissia japonica | reverse complement strand
TGTAAAATATTTTCAGGATAGATTCACCAGGGTATACCCTTCTTCAATCATGTGAAAAAAGGTGTAAAAGCCATAGTCACCAAAATGGACTTTTGGCACACTTTGATTTCGCCCTGGCCCACTGTGCGTCGTCGGGCGCAGTGAGTGCCTGAATCTTGTTAATGTCATCTTTTTGATTAGTGTAATACCATTTAGGGCCTATGTTATGGATTTGGATTTTATAGTCGGGTCTGATAACAACGGCGGCGAAACGTTTTTGAAAGTTGGGGGGGGGGGGTCATTTCATAAGGTAGAGTATGCGAGCGAAGCGAGCATCTAGGCTGGGGGGCCAGTGGGCCCCCTGTAAGCTACGGATATTTTACGAAGTTTGGTGAATTTTATAAGTTATTTTATAGGCATTAAGCTACTGTAATATGATTTCATATTTGTTGTAATTTCCAGTGGCGGATCCAGGAATTCAAAATAGAAGGGCCCAGAGTACTTTCATAGATAGAAGATGTATACTACCTCAGCCACAATGGTGGGGCTGAGGTAAGAAAATTTTTGATTATGGCACCTTTATATGACCGGAAATTGCACTTCCAGACATAAAATTTGAATATAATTATCTTTATATCTCCATTTTTTATTGAACAATTAAGGAGGGTGGGGGCAGGCCGGCTGGGTTCCCTTGAATCTGCCACTGGGTTCTTCAGCAGATGGAGAATCTATACCACCTCAGCCCCACCATGGTGGGGCTGAGGCAAGAAAATTAGTGATTATGGCACCTCTAGATGGCCGGAAATTACACTCTTAGACTTAGAGTGTAATTACACTCTTAGAAAATTTGAATATAATTTTCCTTATATCTCCATTAAAAAAATTAAACAATTTAGCCTCTCCTCCCCTTGAACGCGCCACAGATTGCTTCCACGACCTCAATGAATTATTTATTATGAGGGTTATCCTTGATATGGGTTCCCCGACGAAAACTTTTCTCCCGACGTATAAAAATTACCCTTCTATGTAACTCGGAAATGATACTCCAACTGTGGCGGGTAGAGGAAGTCGAAATAGAGGGGTTCCAGGGAGAGTCTTGCGTAATAGAATGTCCACCCGCCTCAGCCCCACGACTGTTGGGGCTGAGGTAAGAAATATTATGATTATGGCACATCTAGATGGCCGGAAATGGCACTCTCAGATTAAAAGTTGAATACAGTTTTGTCTGTTTACTCCACTTTTTTAAATAATTTTGAAAAAAAAGTAGGATGGGGTCCCATGCTGACAGGGTTCCCCTTGAATCTGCCACTGTTCAATATAACACTTGACATAGCCTATCATTTTTTTCACAAATGATTAATTCCTAATATCAAGCGAGAGATTTTTTTATTCGAAATATTTTTTTTACTCAATTTAGTTTTTACAACCTACAACACATAAACTAAAAGGTACTGTAAATTCTGTAGTTAACCTTCAGACAACTTTATTTAAAAAATGACCTAATTAAGTATCTTATTATTTTCGTTAAATTAGAGTTTAAATGTGGTTATATTACGCTAGTTTGAAGGCTTACTGTAAGCCAATCAGTTAATCTTACTATACATCTTCGTGGTTAGCATAAAGAGAAAACGAACGTCGCTCCATTAAGAGTGCCTACCTCCCCCCATATGCCTAAATACAAAATTCACGAATGCAGGCGATTTTTTCTTCATGCTCGAGGGTGGGTTTCAAGGAAACTTTACAGACGCACGTATACAGACATCAATCAACATTTGGTTGCTCAACTCAAAAAGAGAAAATTTTCGTTAGAAAATTAAAAAAAAAATCTGTATTTTAGAATAATAATGATAATAATAATAGGTCAATTTATAAGGCGCAAATGAGAGAGAAATGAGAGAGGGCGGCAGATAGATCTCTAAGGTGAACGTTCTTTACACTCGCTCTACAAAAAATATCAGAATTTAACGGATCAGTTGCAGTTTTGCTCTGAAAAAGTCTATCAATGAATTGTGAAAGCTTTTGAGGCAACATATTTGAATTTTATTTTGGATACCATACCAGAATTCTGAAATTTTCACAAATGATGGCTAGTACGACTCCCGCGTCCAAAGATCAGCTGACGCTCAACGCGGGAAATATAAAAGATAGTCTAAGAAGCATGAAACCTATATACATGAAAGTTGATGAGGTAAATACGAAAGAAGAGTCATTTATTGAACCTCAGGACATAAATACAAGGCATTACTAAATTATGTAGAAAGCCAAAATATTTTTGGTGTACAAAGAATCAAGAATTTGTGGAGGCTTTATATTGATTCTCTGCAAGATAGAGTAAATTTGATAACATCTGGAATCAATATCAGAGGTAAGAACATTCAAGTTTATGAACAAAATCCTTACCTTCACCGGGAAGACTCAACCCGAGTAATCATTAAGGACCTACCTCTGTCGGTGGCAGACGACGAAATCAGGAAATCTCTAATACGTTTTAATTGCAAAAAAATAGGAAATATTCAACGCATGAAATTAAGAGTTGATGGGCATCTGACAAACTGTTTAAATGGTGACCGGCTTGCATTTGTGGAAACGCTCAATACTGCACTACCAAGGTTCATTAGTATGTAAGTGGATTTAAAGAAAGATTCTTTCACAATGGTCAAAAAGATGAGAGAGCGAAATGTTCCAAATGTCTAAAGCAAGGGCACAGTGCAAATGAATGTACAAATGAGCTTGTATGCCATATCTGTGGTATACAAGGACACAAAAAAGACCAATGTAGTGCGGTTAAACTACTGCATGATGCGTCTGGAGAACGTCTAATTCAAGAGGTATGGACAAGAGTGGTAGAACAGAATGAAAAAGACACAGACACCGACAACAGTGAAGATGAAAGTGATGACTCAGGTAGCACAAGTGATTCTGAGAATGAGAAGGAAATCGAAGAGTGAAGTGAAACAGCAGATACCAAAAAGAAAAAGGGAAAGATTACAGATTTCATAAAGTCGTTACCAAACGAACAATCAAAATCGAAAAAGAACTCTACAGATAAAAAAAATAGAAGAAGATGCAGCGAACGTTGTCTCTCCAACCCAGCCTGGAACCAAGAGAAGAAGAAAATCAAGTAAAAGTAAGAAGAAAAACAAAAAATAGTAAAATATTAATTCCTTGATAAACTCATGCTAAATACAAGGATCTCGATAAATCACATTCATAAAAATAGTAATAATAATAATAATGACCCCGATTCACCGATCACGAAACATGTCCTTAAATGCACTATGCAAGTACTGTACGTTGTCATGGTTGACCGTAAACAATAGCATGAATATCATTAGCTATAGGCGTTTGTGTGACGATCTTAACTGTCTATGCAAATTTTAGTCTTGCTTACAGCAATCTGTTATCTATGTTTGACTTACAGATACATATAAAACTGATGTTTACAACCAATAATCTGTTGGACGTAATTAGGGATAAAAAAAAATAAATAAATAAAAAAAAAATAAAAAAAATAAATAAATTAAACAAATAAGTAAACAAACAAAATTGATAGATACTTATTATTTATTACACTTATATATACTTATATACTTATTATATATTAATTTATTAAATGACACCTAACATTCACTTCTTGTCTCTCAATACTAGAGGATTAAGAGAGAAGCATAAGCAGAAATGTATTTTCAAATGGGCAAATGACAGTAAAGTTGATATATTTTTCATTCAAGAAACGCACTTGACCCGTAATAAAATAAATCAATATGAATTTCTTTGGCAAGGTCAAGCGTATCATAGCTTTGGATCTTCTTACTCAAGATTAAGGATTGTGATACCTATAAGGTTAATAAAACACAGATTGATGAAAATGGTAGATTTGTCATTATAAGCATCACAATAGACATATCGTCATTAGTGCTTGTTAATGTATATGCACCAAATACTGCAAGTGAACGAAGAGTTTTTTTTTATAGAAAGTTAAACAATATTATTAGGAACTTTGTAGTTAATGAGGATGGTAACATCATCCTATCTGGAGATATGAATTGTGTGTTAAATAAAAATTTAGACCAAAAAGGCAGTAAAAGCATGACAGACAATTCAATATATACATTAATGAACTTTATGAAAAATGTTAATGTAATTGATGCATGGAGGACACTTAATCCCACAAGAACTCATTTTACATGGCGTAGAAAATCAACTCAAACATATAGAAGACTAGATTATATGTTTATCTCTCAAAATCTAATACAATCTGTTTACTCATGTGACATAAGACCATCAATTCTCACTGATCCCCAGGCCGTCTCGTTAAAACTCATAATCAATAATAAAAAAAGAGGGCCAGGCCTGTGGAAATTGAACAATAAACACCTGAAAGATGAAGAATTTATTAAAAATATTACAAATATTGTTAACCAAGCCAGGACTGAAGAGTTAAACCCACGGGATAAATGGGAGATAATAAAATTTAGAATTAAAGAATTTTCAATTAAATTTGGAAAAACAAAAAATAAAAAAAAAGAATGAGAGAAAGAAACAACTTAAAAATGAAATCAACAGATTAAATAATCTAATATTGCAAGACAATAGTCAATACAATAGAAAACAAAAAAAATCTTGAAAATATATATATGACAGAAGCAAAAGGAGCCCAAGTTAGGTCTAGATTAAAATGGATTGAAGAAGGGGAAAAAATACAAAGTACTTTCTTGGCATCGAAAAAAATAACAGCAACAAAAAGGACATTAAACTACATAAAAAACAAGACGGTGCTTTTACTTCAAACGCCTTTGAGGTACTTGAAGAACAAGTTAAATTCTTTTCTAACATTTACGCTAGTAAACAAATTTCAAACTTAACAATTAATAAATATTTATCACATGTTGATTTAAGTAAACTCACATAAGATAAAAAACTAATATGTGAAAGCGAACTGACATTATTAGAATGTGAACAGGCCGTCATGCAAATGAAAAAGAATAAAGCACCAGGGTGCGTCGGCTTAACGATAGAATTTTACCAAACCTTTTGGCATATTATTGATGACGTTGTTTGTGACGCCCTAAACTTCTGTTACATAGACAAGCAATTCTCCAACACGCAACAAAGAGGTGTCATAAATTTAATTCATAAAAAAGGAGATCATCATGATTTGAATAATTGGCGACCGATTACCTTACTCAATTATGATTATAAAATTGCAACATTTGTACTGACAAAAAGACTGCAATTAGTTATTAAATCAATTATTAATAATGATCAAAAAGGTTACGTAAATGGCCGATTTGGGGGCGAAAACATACGATTAACAGAAGATATAATCAATTACATGGATAATGAACAATTAGAAGGAGCACTAATAAGCCTCGATTTCAAAAAGGCTTTTGATACAGTTAACAGAAATTTTTAAATAGCAACCTTAGGTAAATTCAACTTCGGAGACTCTTTTATAAAATGGGTAAAAACAATATATAAAAATACAGATAGTGTATTCACTAATTCTGGCTTGGTGTCAGAAAGCCTCACTATGAAACAAGGCATAAGGCAAGGCTGCCCTCTATCAGCACTTCTCTTCATACTCGTTGCCGAGATACTCGCAACGAAAATAAGAACAACTGAAACGATTAAGGGTATTGATATCCCTTTTGGTAAAGACAATGATGAAAGTGTTAAAATAGCACAGTTAGCAGATGACACGGTATTATTTCTGAAAAACACAGAAAGTATCACCAAAAGCATTGAGGTGATTGAACAATTTGGTAAAAGGTCTGGTTTAGAATTAAATAAAGGGAAAACAAATGCATTGTGGTTAGGCAGATTAAAAGACTGTAAAAGTAAGCCAGGTAATTTATCGTGGACAACAAGACCGATTAAAATTCTTGGTATTCATGTAGGTCATGACAAGGACTTCTGTTACAAAAAGAATTGGAAAGAAAAAGTTGAATCACTGAAAAAGGTATTAACTGCATGTTTTGAGAAAATTGGACCAACTTGCCTTATCTCAAATTTTACAAAATTACCTCAATGTATCAAAATACACTCCTTCTATATTTCTATTTTAAAGGCAATGTCACATGTCAATGATATGCAATTTTTATATCCCAAATGTTTCAGTGATATTGCTGAACAATACTTATGGGGAAACAAATTTGTTTGTATAAATAATAACTCGGTATACTACCGGAATTAGATAAACTCAGGAATATTAAAGGTTAAAGACATCATAAAAAACTACAATTTTCTCCCATCTCTTGAGCTTAGAAATAAATTGAATGCCAAACATAACTGGATGTCAGAATATTCATGTTTGTTAAAAGCCATTCCTAAAGAGTGGAAGAGTGTATTAACAAAAAATGTAGTTAGTAATAAGGATATGCCCAGGCATACAAGTATTAGAAACCCCATTCTAAAAATGACAACAAATTTATTGTTTGTTACTAAAGAGTATTGCGAAGCCTCCTGTTCAAACCCAACGGAAATGGGAAATTTTGTTGAAGACTGAAAACAGAGATTGGATACACACCTGGCGCAGTAAACTCAAAAATAAGAACGATAATGTAATTAGGCAATTGAACTTTAAGTTGCTTCATATGATTGTACCTACAAGAAAATTATTATTTAAATATAAGATTGTTAAGGATGAGCGGTGTATTGAATGCAATGTATTGGATGATGAATTATATTATTTTTTTGAATGTAAAGACGCAAGAGTAATGTGGAATTTTATTAATTATAGTTTCAAATTAGAAACACCACTGTCCTTTCATAACATTGTTCTAGGTACAGGCAACAGATTCTTAGATGATATCTGTAGTCTTGGAGCATTCTGTATATACAAGGCTCGTAGCACATTGGTAAATGGAAGCTTAATTCCACTGTGACCTTATTTTCAATAGAGTATAACAGAAAGTTATTAAATAAAATTTAAAATGAAAAAAAAAAATTAAAATGGCATTATGGAGTTATGTGTATATAGATAACCTCTTTGTTTATAGGCCCCAATATGCTTATTGTGTAAGTTTGGGTATTGCACACATAGGTAGGTGTATGTGAATATTAACGTGAGGTTGGATGTATGTAGGTATGTTGACATATGCCTAGGATTTCTGATCAATATTTGATTAATGTAAGCTACTTGTCATCCTGGCATGTATGCGAGTACAATGTATATGTATGTATGTACAGTATATTATTTATATTAATAAAGGTTAGTAGAATATAATCAGAAAAATATACATATAAAAGAAACGCATTGAAAACATATATTTAAATGTCGTACGTTACTATGAAAATAACTATAAAGAATTAATAGTTAGCCATCAAGATGGACTAACCCGTTTTAAAGAAAAAAGATTTTTATCTCTGTAAATACTCATATTGGATATTTCACGGTACCACATACAATCTTGTAATTGTAAATTATGTAGTGATGAAACGTGAGAAGTAATAAAAGTGTGATAACCCCACAAAAGACAAAAAAAACTGTACAGACGCACGTATACAGACGTCAATCAACATTTGGTTGCTCAACTCAAAAAGGGAAAATTTTCGTTAGAAAATTAAAAAAAAAAATCTATATTTTAGAATAATAATAATAATAGGTCAATTTATAAGGCGTGAATGAATAATAATAATAATAATAATGACATTGCAGCGTTCGTAAAATGTTTGTCACTGGTGCTGGGAACAGTCGCAAAAGTGGGGGGGGGGCCCCCAGTAGAAAAAGTGGGAGGGCCAATGGACCCCTGCCCCCCCCACCCCGGCTTCCGCCGCCGTTGCCAAAAGGTCGAAACATTAAAGCACCAATCGGTGAAACTCCACTCATTGATACACCATTTGAACGTGTAGCAGTAGATCTGGTAGGACATATTAAACCTGTTACTGATCGAGGACACCGATACATTTTGGTCCCAATGGATTATGCAACTCGCTTAAGACGATAGAAGCTGATAACTTCTTGTAATGTTTACTCGATTGGGGATACACAGATATATCTTCTGTCTCTTATACACATCTAGATGTGTATAAGAGACAGGTCTAAAATCGGTAAAATAATCATATGAAACCCTTAAATCGTGATAGTTTCCTGGGGATGCGTCCCCAGATCACTTCAGAGAGATTTTGAGCGACGCCCGACCACTTTCACAAGTTCTCGTCGGGGAATCGACCTCCCGTTGGAGACATCGTACCTCCGTCGGGCAAATCCAGGTGCCGCACCTGTAAAGGACATGAGTAAACACTACCCTGATTTATTATTATTACTTTATACTTTCAGGAAATTATGCTTTATTCAAAAATCACGATAGGCCTATTCATACTTATGGTAAGTTAGGAATTGTTGCTCATATCAATAGATTAAATCGCACTAAAATGACTAGTATTATAGTTTGTTAAACTAGGCCTTTTTAAAAGTTTATTATTAAAACTTCTTTTAACACATTTGTAATCAGTAAATACTATCAAAACGGTACACTTAGGAAGAAATCGAACTTCATTTAAAGTGCTTTCTAATTGCACCAAGATTAATATTTAATTACTAATAAGATTTTTGTTTTCTTTTTCCATCCCATGGTTAATAATTTGGTACATTATAAGATTCATCATTTATTTCCATAATAATAAGGCAATCCATATGAAATATATTGCAAACATTATTTTTAATAATACACATTTTTAATAAATACACATAAAGTTATTCTCTTTTTTGTGCCATCAACTTTTCAATTGTTTTAAATATCTTTTAATGTATTCTTTTATAAATTTAAATTGTGATGTTGACTTTCTTCTTTAATTAGTTCCTTCTTTGATGTATTGTTACTGTGATTAAGAATAAAATAAAAATAAAAAACATGAATTAATGCACTCATGAATTTTCCATGATTTAATACAATCCCTCGTTTAACTCATCTTGATCTAGTCTGTGTATTATTAATATTTTTAAACTTTATATCATTATCATCATCCTTGTTATGTTAAAATGATTATCTAATGTATTATATTTGACAATACAGTATTAATTACTTAATGATAATGATTTTCCAGATCTCGGTCGTTTACATTCTGGCTCAGTCTGGTAAGGCCTCATCTTTTTTCATATTTACTTTGGAACGAAACCACAAAATATAGGCGATACACGTATCTGTGTTTTATTCTATTCAGTCAGAAATCACTATTCTATGATCGATTGGTATTATTTACAAACTTTGAATATAGATAAACAGTGGTCTCCTTGGACAAACTGGTATTCTTGTAGCGAGAGTTGCCGAGAATTCCGTTATAGAACATGTAAACAGGTATCCTTTGCTGTTCCAGAAGGCTGCGTTGGAGAAAACATAGAAATTATTCATAATTGTCCGTGTAAGTATTTCATCAATTTATTTATCTACTTTTCATTAGCTAATTTGACTGGAAAAATTATTAAGAAATATAATAATTATTAAAAAAAAAATATATAACAATCCCGAAGAATATGTATAAATAATATAGGAACATTGATACACTCTCAGAATTGCATTATTTTATTACGGTATATATACAGTAGTCCTACATAATCAGTGTTGGTGCGAACTGTGGTGTACAGGCCTTAGTCAAAATAATGGTAGAAACAGTGCTCAAATTAAATAAAGGAAGCAATTTACCAACAATTTATAAGACAATTGTTCTTTACAGACTATGTCCGGTACGATCGTTTTATCATTTGCCTTTTTGTTCGAGCAATGTGTCT
>NW_022742159.1:1458168-1483469 GCF_011630105.1 Anneissia japonica | reverse complement strand
TCGTTATATAATATATAAACGAACATACATGTTTATTTTGCTCAATAATAAGTTACGGTAGTTTCTAGTTCAGAACTTCGCTATGTGTGAACACTAGAACCAGTTATGAAAAGGTCTGGGGTTAGATTTATTTATTTTTATTTTTTATTTATTCTGTTTTACTCCAAGGAATATAGAGATAATAGGTAATGAAGGAAAATTAACTCCTATTTCCAATGGGATTCACCTGCCATATTGGGTGATAAGACACTCGACTTGATAGTGTTTCATAGAAATAAAAAAAAAAACTGTTAAAGAGTACTGCATAATGCCATTGTAAATCATACGTTATTAATAGAGATCCGTATATAGCCAAGTTGATTAGGCTGGCAGAATCATTATATATAGTCGTTTAAATTTAATCTATCTTTTAATAAGATACGGTAAAAACATTGGAAGAGTTCCAGAATGGGATACAGTTTGCCAGAAGTTCATTTCTACCACTTTGTATGAACGTAACTTCCAACGAAAAGTTGGATATCAACTATTGCTACGAGTCTTGTAAGTATATTTTAAACAACAGTTATATAAACACAGATATAACTTAAGGTAGTAAACACTTAATGTGAAAAATGTGGAATATTTTTCACTTAGTACATTATATTATTACATGACAATTATAGTATGCTTTATAGGTACCAGGTAATGTTGGTGTTTTTAATAAATGACGTCTTGCACGTTAGAGAGGAACAGATTTATGGGGTATAAGTATCCGTGACTAGCTCAAAGCATATTGTATTGCTGTGTGTTTTTTCAATTTCTGCTGTAGGTATATTGTTTTTTGTTAATCAATTATTATCATTAGTGTTGGATATTATTACTATTACTATCGACATTCATTATAGATGGATCTGTTCAAGTAAATGGCTATTTTAGAGATTTTTTCGTACACGAAACTACTCCAGTCACTTATTCTTTTGAATTTATGGATGGTACGTATAGTAAAATCTAAGTAAGCCTAGTAAACTACAATAAACTTTCAGTATGTCCAGCTATAAAATCGCATGTAGGCCTATTAAAAGATATAGGTAGCAAAATATATACAAATATCAAATGATTAAATCCTGTACACTAGCCATATGTCTGTCGTTACGTCTGTTGCCACTCGTTATGTTTTTTATACAGGCCTAATTATGTTAATTTGATAACGATGCTTCGTCGTCTAACTTAATATGCAAATATGAATTTTCTGTGTTTCTGTGCAAATTGTCCATAAGTGTGTTCGAAATGTGGCGTAAATTTATGAAAGTATAGGCCTACCGTTGACTAAGTGTGTGCATAAACAATAATTGATAAAGAAATTATGTTCACTCAACAGTAGATGCAGGTTGCACTGTTTCTCTAGTGTGGGATTTTGTATATGAAGAATGGATAAACCAAGTCAAAACGTAAGTTTATAATTCATAATAGTGGACTTGGAAGTGATGATTTCTTCGAATTATAATACCTTATTTGGTAGACTTGCCACAAGTCTCTAATTTATTGATTTTTCGTAGTATTAGCACATTTCGGAAAGCGCCACCAGCGTCGAGAAACTTTTTTGATGCGAACTAATCCAAGAAAAAGTATACTATGAAACGCCAAGCAAATAGGTAATATGGAACGCCATTGGTGCCAAAATTCCAGCTTTTTTACTGATTAGGAGACAAAGTTTAGGGACTGGAACCCAGTCTACTGATCTGGGAACCATCAAACATGCAAAAATAGGCCCAGTCCTACCAAAGTTATACTCCGATTACATTCTTAATTTAAAATTCAGGTTTACATTGCGTGGGCCAGGGTTTCCTACCGGCTTTAGGCACCTATCATTCAATCTTCCAATGAACAAGAAAGATAGGCCAGACTTTGAGAGGTGTTAGAAATATTGGAAATAAATTACGTTTTATCTAAATTTTAATTTATTCGATGTTTCTCCATAGCCATGTCAACGGTAGCAGTAGGTACGGAAATTATTTCCAAGCAAGCAAATTCTTTACGATTTCGCAGTATCTTCGGTCTTTATACCCCCAGGCGAACTTGCACTTTCCGCCCTCTACAGTAAAACCTGAGGTTTGTTGCTCTTGAAGTTGTATTATTGCAATGTAAATTAATTCATTTGATTCAAAGTACTCCTGTGCTTTAAAAAAAACAACACAATATCTAATGATAATTAATAGGTACAAGCTTGTTTTTGTGCGATCGGATGTCATGTTTTACAAAGAAATTCGGGGTCATATACTATATTCCAGGTTTTATTTAGCCATCAAAGTTGTTTAACCGCATCTTTGACAAATGGAGGTGCGAGATTGTATGATATTAATAAGTTAATTAACTATTTTTAAATTTGTGTCTTTTTACTAAGTTTTTGTACTGGTTATAATCATTTCGATTAATAATATATTATTTTGTATTAATTATTATCGTCTACAGTATGTTTAAAGCATTTTATTCTATTATTTAGGTAAACTATTAATGCATTTACCATGAGAGTCTCATTGTCAACTGATCTGCCGACGTTAAAGAGGGCTAAATACAGATTAGAAGGCATAATGATGACGTATAAAACTAAAGTATTATATTTGCACAGGCCGGCTGATGCCTCCGATATTGTAACAGACCTTATCGGCAACAAATTACAGATATGAAAAAACAGACACTTACAGCAGTCCAAACTCATGTGTTTTCAATAAATTTACGATAATTTTATATTTTCCATTTTTAGTTTTTATTATTAAATTATTTTAAATATTTCAATATAATAATTTAATAACAAAAGACAAAGACTGAACAAATAATAATAATAATGTATTACAGGTAACACTGCTGGACGATTCATGTTCTCAAGCTGAAATATCGAACACACCAATATGTGCTTATATCGATGAAACACACTCGTAAGTTTTTAGTAGATGTTTTCAATTTGTAATGATTAATGTCACTCTCAGCACTTACGAGTGACGCCATCTAAATATGGGTATAAGGAAATGAATGCGAGAGGTGAACCTCGAGTAAGCTTAACCTCTAAACTGAGTTTTATTACCTCTGTCAAGAAGGTTATGCATTCTCTGCTGTCTTTCTGTTAGCAAGATTACACAAAAACTAATGAACGGGTCATCATAAATTTAGTTGAATGGTACATAATAATCAAAGAAAAACACCATTAAATTTTCGAAAGAAAGGGTCAATGGACAAGATCAGAGTCATGATCAAAGTTCGAATTTTTACCCTCAAGTATAATAACATCACACAAGAAAACAATGTACCAGAACACGACGGGCGATTCCATTCTTGAGGGTATTCTGCAGCACTCAAAAAATAATGTATACGCGTGTAGACAAGGAAAGTAGATACACCAAAGTATAAATTCCTATATACAGTTGATGTGGCTACCAGGCTGCCATTGTCTAAAACCCTGGTTTTCAATCATTTTTGATGGGGACAATTCCGTAGCCAGCTATTGGGACAGTCCCACACAATTTTATATTGGGTCCACAAAGAATGGGTCCACATTTTTAAAAATGAGTCTAAATTATGCTGTTTTATGCAAAAATGAGTCCGCTTTGTGAAAAAAGGGTCCAGATTTCTCATATTTTGCATAGATTAGTAAAGTTTTAAGAAAATGGGTCCATATTTTCATATTTTTTGCGTAAAATGGGTCAACTTATGAGAAAATGGGTCCACATTATTTAAATTTACACGTAACGTGGGCCCACCCCGATATTGTTTCGCGCTGTTTCAAATCCTGGATACGGCATTGGATGGGACATCATTTGGTGACCTATTGATGACGACCCAAACCGAAAAATGTTTGAAAGAGTAGAATGCTACTGGGGATCGGATTCATCACTAGCCATCAAGCGCTCGATTGTCTAGTGGTTAAGACATCAGGATCTAGAGATCGTGGGTTCGATTCGAAAGTTTTTACTGAGTATTCGGCAGGCCAACATATAACACGTCACTTAGGGCATTCATCACGTCGTAAAAGAAGAATTATTTGTTATACTTTTCACATGTTTGAAGTAAAATGGTATCCACAACCATACGTGGCAAAATTATACCTCTGTATTTTCAGTGATAAGGGCTTGTGCTGTAGCTAGTAATCAATTAATAATTTGTGTAATTTTCATTTCTAAAGTATCTCAACAGTTGGCTGTGAGACAGTAGCCCAAAACTTTACCTATGAAGGAGTTTATTGCAAATGTCCGCTTGCTGACGCGTATGTTGTTATATTAGAGGCACTACCGGCCGTAAGTATGTCAGTTTTGATTGAAAATGAAAAATGGAAGAAGGAAAAGTATTTCTCTTCTTCTTCCCTTCCATTTCCACAAAAATATACTGAGATTACAATAATGCATGTGGAAAATGGTGTTCAAACTGAATGTTAAGACTAGGCGCGTGTAAAGAAAATGATGTGAAGAAAAACGAAGTTGAGGGTGGTAAGAGAAGGGAGTATGAGAAATGAAAACAAGCATTACAGAATAGGCTAGATTAAGAGAGAACAAGAATAAGAAAGAAATAAGAAGAAAAATAGCCTACAGGATAAAGGAAATTCAGAACGGGAATATATTGAAACGAGAGAGAATGACATGGAATGAGTGAAACATTATGGGAAGGGTTTTTTGTTTCGCTTTTAGATAATTATTCTAGGCCAGAGAGCACCGAACGTCAACCACTTATGATCCACCGTGTTATAATAAGGTAAAAGTCGCATCTGAATATAGCTTCATTAAAAAAAAAACTCTATTCTGAATGCATTTTTTGATTAATCTAAATCACAGCTTAAACTTCCTACTGGCGAAAAAATTGTGGCTGTAACTGGAAGTGGAGTGAACATGGCCTCTATTATAACATTTTTTGCACATAAGATCTGGAATGGGTATGAAAACACTTTTTCATTTGTTTTGTCATATGTAATGAAAAATGAGTTAGAGTAGGGAGTAATACCCTAGGGGAATGGTAAAAATAAGGGTAAAGGGTAGGGTAAGTATGGGTAAACAAAGGAAAAAAGGTCAATGCCAAGGGATTGGGATGAGGGATAGGGTGATGATGATGATGATGATGACGAAGAAGAAGAAGATGATGATAATAAAGATAAGGACAATGATACGGATCAGTGGCGTAACGACGAGTCACGGGGCCCGGGTGAGAAAGTGTTATATATGGGTCTGCAATAGGTAATAATATGTCGGTCCTATAGCGCTCTTCATGCTAGTAATAGTTATAATAATATTAATATATGTCGGTCTTATAGCGCTTCATGCATAAAGCCTCTAAGCGGTCATTGGATCAAACAAACACGTATGAAACACATACTCAGCTACCTGGGGAAAATTCCATAATATTGCAGCTAGTAATCAGCGCAGTTGTGTTCGAACTTACCAGGTACCCACTTGTACTCCTGGGTGGAGAGAGGCACAGGGGTGGCCCCAGGATTTGCCCGAGTGGGTGGGGGGGGGGGGGGGGGGGTCAACGACGTCGCCGTTGAAACCCCTAAATTCGACAATTTAGGGGTTTCAAAGGCTTATGTAATCGATTTTAGAGTCTACTAATAGGCCTATGTAAAAAGTACATATAATATTTTTTTCTCCCCGATGAATTGTGCTTTTTCTCTCCGACGGGGAGGCCACCTTTCCCCGACGGGGGGGGGCCCTGGCCCCCCGACGGGGGACCCTGGCCCTGGCATGACCTGGCCAAATGCCTACACTGGGCCTACGGTTTAATGTCCTTACTATAGTATACGCTTGCCTACAATAACAAGAGCAATGCCAATGATAACAGATATCAATGATATTTTTTTTAGGTTAGAAGTCAGCACTGAAGGATCTGATATTTTCAACAATATACTCTCATCAATTCTTCTGGCTAACGGGGCGTTGTTATTTGATGAAAGTGTTGATTATTTCCGCGAAAGCGTAAGCATATTTATTTTCTCTATTTAGTATCATTTGACATTATTTGAATTTAAATACTCCATATATTTTTAATTATGTCAGCAACATAAAGTTGCAGGGGTTACAATCCAGAAATAATGGCCCAGCTTTTAGTGGTTAAAGCATCATGGAGAATGTTTGCCTTATTCGTGATGAGGGGTTCTGGCGTATCAGTAGAAGACCATGTTAGGGTGTTTACTTGTATCAGACCAATCTTTGAGTATCCAGTGTGGCATGGTGGGATATAAAGAAAATTAGCTAATAAATTGAATTTCTGTATAGTTTGAGTATTGTTTATACATTTCCAGTATAGCCTATGTGATGTAATACTACATGTATGCAAAACTTCATAACCAACAGTTATCTGAAAATTCAGGTTTGTTGGTTTACAAACATTCGACGAATTTAATAACGCCATGCATGGTGACAGACACGAAGGGACCAGGGTGCACAGACACGAAGGGACCAGGGTGCACAGACAGAAGGGACCCCAAGTCATTGATCGAGTTCTTAGTGCACATATCTTAGCGCCTTGTATCTTTAAGCCGGGACCGGCACCGTTGCGCCAACCGCCCTCTAATGATAAAAAAACAAACCAGCCAAATATCCAAAGTGAATCTTCTCCTATGGGATATTAAAAAAATAGTAGGCCTACATGGTAAAACTGAGTATAATTTTTCTCTTTTTATAATTACAGACGCAGCAGGATATTCTTGCACAATCGCTGGCATATAGTTTGATAACTTTAAACGTGTGGATGCTATTTTGGGTTGTAGATAAATCAATTATAAAACAACCGGAAAACACAAATTACAGCTTGGGATCATTTTATCAGATATTTGGCTGGACTGTACCATTAATATATGTCTTTCTGTGCAGTTGTTATGTGGAAAATTACGCCTCTTACAACTACAGGTAAGTTTCTAGAAGTAAAAACAAGAATACTTTCCATCTGACCACGCAAAAGTTAATTACAAGAAAAAAAAATATTACTCCGGTTTTAGACAGTATAGTAATGCTCTGCCAACATAATTTTCTGACGTAATTCGGTGATTGGGTAGCACTGGATAGTATGCAAGATTCAAAAGAAAAATCATTTCCAAATGGGAATTGAGAAACGTCATACTGTACGTGAGAAAAACAACAAATCAATAGTTTTGTGTATATTTTTTCAACGTAAAGAAGTCTTGGTGCAGAACATTTGCAATTTATAGTAATACAAATAAGAATATAATAAGAGCGTTACAAGAAAAATACGTTAGTGCCGGTGACTGGCACGTTAACTATCGGCAGGTTTGATTTTCACGGTGCGGGATGTGCTTCTACCAAACATTATGGTTTAATTCTTTCAACTAAAAGACTGTGATCATACACTATGTATTCCTTTCATTACTGTGATAGGATAGGAAATAATGCATAATGGAGTTCTGCACTTGTTTCACTACGAAAAATATACTTAAACTGATATTCCGATTTTTTCAGACACTGGCCAAATACCGAAAATGGCGCTATCTGGACTCTTTTTGGACCAATGACTGGGTTGTTTTTGGTAAGTCAAATTGAACCAGGCTATACATACATACATACGAATTGGTATACCGCAATAGACCCTCCATGTAAAAGTTTGTCACTGAGCCACCTTTATTTCAAATTCAAATAAAGGTCTCCCTCCAATTAAAAACCACTTTTGGGACCGGGTTTTTCGTGGTCTTCAGCTTTGGTCTCAGAATTGCATTTCATTTCATTTATTTATTCAAGTGTCTTGGGGCCCCGAAAGCCACAAAATTACCATGACAAAAGTCTGGAGCCCCGGAAAACTTATCTTAACTACATTATTAGCGAGTATATAAAAGGAAAGGTTTAAAATGTAAAAAATGAAAGGCCAAGACAATTAAAATAATAAAAAAATACACAGGTTTCGCACACAATAATAATTAAAAGACAATAATGAATTGATAAAAGACATTAATAGAGATAAAAGACAAAGACCAAATATGGGACCACAGAAAATGGTCTTTAATTGGAGATTGTCTTGAATTGGAGGGTCTTAAATTAAAGAGATATAGGCCTAATACATAAATCAAAGATAATAATACAGAGAGGTTTCTGTTGAGAATCAAACCCGCAATCTCTCGCAATCTCGGTTTAGGCCACTAAGGCCTGTAAGAATTTAGGCCTATTACGGATTCAACATCAATAATAATATCTAAGATTTTGCTGCTTGGCACAGATGATTATATATATATATATACTGTCTCTTATACACATCTAGATGTGTATAAGAGACAGTTTTACAATATATTGGTTTAGTTTTAGTATTACGACTCAAATGGAACTTAATTATTTTGTTCTATATAAGCTGTTTGGCGCTGTTCGCGTTGTTGCACACTAAAATAATACAGACTTCGCTTGACTTGTAAAACTTTGATAGCAAACTTTAATTCTTGTATCTGTATAAATGGATTTAAAGGGAAAACTATTGACTAGTTTTCTCAGATGATAATGAAGATTATGACTCAGCAACAACATGTGATAGAAATGACAGTGTTGCTACTGGTGATGGGACAGGAAGTGTCAGATGAGGGGTGGGGAAGAAAGAGGGCGGTATATAACAACTTTAAGACTATTACACCCTCCCCCGCTTTCAAAATGTTGCCTCCAACATGTTCTGAAATTATAAGGTAATACTATAGTTAGGTTAGGTAACAATCATTCAATATACATAGCTGCTATGGTGCTATGAAGGCTGGACGGTTTGTGTGATAGGTTGCGAGCTAGGAGTCGGTATAAATGCGGGTGCTGTCGCTCTGAGTTGATACGTTGTGGCAGTATGTATTTCATCACTATCACTCTCGTCACTATTTGGTTGGGTGTACGTTTCTTTGTTTCTTTTAGACCTTCGTAGCTGACGCGTTTCTGCAGTTTGGTGATGCTTTAAGTGTGGTTGCTTTGGTTCCGGTTGTTCTGATTTAATGGGGAGATGGTTACAGGGAAGTAGCATGTTTCGATGAAGTATGCGACATTTTCCTCCGTTCTCCGGTCGCAATTCATAAACTGGAAGTTCGTTTGAAATCTTCTTTATCACCACATGAATCTGCTGCTCCCATCTGTCTGCTAAATTGTGTTTCCCATGAAAGGCCACTTTCTTCACTAAAACACGATCCCCATCCTCAAGGGTATTTTCTCTTGCAGATTGGTCAAAGTGTTCCATAGATTTGGCCGCTGACGCCTTGCTATATGCGTACGTTAATCCTTTTCGAAGATCAGAAACATATGTAGCGTGGTTTGCCTCGGAAACACTGTATGGTGTGAGACCTAGACATACGTCAACTGGCAATCTTGGGTTGCGTCCAAACATTAAAAGATACGGTGAATAACCTGTTGAACTCTGTTTCGTGCAGTTGTATGCATGCGTTAATGGGCCAACAAAATCTTTCCAATGCGCTTTCTTTTCCACAGGAAGTGTTCCAAGCATATCCAGTAAAGTTCTGTTGTATCGCTCGCACAATCCGTTCCCTGCTGGATGGTAGGGTGTGGTACGACTTTTTGTGATGGATAACAGCTTACACAGTTCTAGGATAACGGCACTCTCGAAGTTTCGCCCTTGGTCTGACTGCAGACGAGTAGGAATACCGTAGTGGATAAAGAAATTATCGAATAATGCTTTTGCTGTCTTTTTAGCTGTCTGATTTCGAGTGGGAACAGTAACTGCATACTTTGAGAAATGGTCGGTAATTACGAGTACATTCTCGATCCCTCCGGCAGATGGTTCAAGCGTCAAGTAGTCGATGCATACAAGTTCCATCGGTTCGTGGCTGACAATTGAAACCAAAGGTGCTACCCGGTGGGCCTCTGGTGGTACTTTGCGACGAGTACATCGCTCACACCTTTTTACTCTGTCGGCTACATCAGATGCCATATTGGGCCAATAAAATCGACATCTGGCAAGTTCAAGAGTCCTGTCTCTTCCTGGATGTCCGACTTCGTCGTGTATACCAGCCATTGCCCGTTCTCGATATTTTTCCGGAACTACTAACTGGTAATTGGTTTCACCATCTTGTTGCCTGACACGATGGAGAGTTTTCTCCTTGATTTGTAGTCGGTCCCATTCCCGCAATAGCATTACCACTTCAGGTGCCATCTGCTTCCTGTCTTTGTTAGATGGTCGCTGTCCCACCAGTTTCAACTTTATTATGGCACTGATAATGGGATCTTCTTCCTGTAGACGACGCCACTCCTTTTATTGCTACTTTCGGGAATGTCTCCGAGCCAGGCCAATGCACTGGATTTAGTAGTGTTTCCGGAATGGCATCTGACGATGTACTTGTAGACTCAACAATGGGAAAGCAAAATATGTGAGACTGGCAAATTGCTTTTATTACCTCAGGGGTAAGGGTTGATTGCTCATTCTCGGTTACTTCCTCGTGTGGACGTCTAGAGAGGCCATCCGCATCTCCATTCCTTTTTACTGGACGATATGACACGGTGAAATCGTAAGTGGACAGTGCAGCCAACCACCTATGACCAGCCGCATCGAGTTTCGCAGTAGTGGCAACATATGTTAGTGGATTATTGTCGGTTCTGACTTCAAACCTTCTGCCGTATAAATACTCGTGAAATTTATTAGTTACTGCCCATTTCAGCGCCAAGTACTCTAATTTATGCGCAGGGTACCTCTTTTCGTTCCCGCTTAAGCCCCTGCTTGCACATGCGATTACTCGTTCTTTGCCTTCCTGGAGCTGGTACAGCGCTGCCCCGAGACCGTCTCCACTGGCATCAGTATTTAGAATAAATGGTTGGCTGAAGTCGGCGTATGCTAATATGGGCGGTTCACCATATTAAACGCTTTCCATACTTCTCTTGGCAATGTTCACGATATTGTTGTATGGTATTAGTACCGATAAGTACTGGTATATTCTTATTGTAGTTGGTGTCAGCAACAACTAATGCTAATACATACAGGGTGATATCCTCTGTTCCTTTTAGTTTTGGTAAAGTGATGGCAACTTCAATATATCCTAAGAACGGAATAAATTGTCCACCAGCTCCTACGACGAACAATAAATCATTTAATGGGTATAGTGTTGTCCCGTTGTTGGCCAAGTTGTCTTTGAAAAATGTTTCGGAAACGGTAGTCAGCTGGGAACCAGTGTCCAACAAAGCGCTACAAGTCATTTCATTTATTATTATCTGTGTTTCGTTGGGTGGTCCTAGTAAGCGTTGGAGTGTGTGTGTGTCTTGGGTGATCGTGTCTGGCCTGGGTGTTGGAAGGGTGGCTTGTTGGTGTACAGTCACATTCCGTTGTTTAGGTGGAACTTCGGATTGGTCTTCCTGCTCCCTTACTAGTCGCAAAAGACGCTCTGGCGCAATCTTAGTTTCGTAATGATGATGAAGAGAGGCTTTGATATTGGCATCACGTAATCCTTTCCAGAACACGTCTCGTAACCGGTCATCAGACTGATCACCAATTTCGCCCTTGTCTCTTGCTTGGTGGAGCAAGTCTTCCAGACGGTAGAAGAACGTGCGTGCATTTTCATCTTTATTTTGCCTACAACTATAGAACTTCTGGAGGAGTACAACGCCATCATCAACAGATGAATAGAAAGTATCTAATTTTTTTAGAACTTCTTTTAAACTCTGGCACCTCATGGTGAGACGCCTAGCGCAGTGACTTTCGGACATATGATGGTGGATAACTATTATCTTCAGCCATTAACATACGAACTTCATACCGCCATTCGTCGTACGTAGCATCACCTGGTTTTACGGGGGTTTCTCCAGAAAATATTGGTGGCTTAGATATTGTTTGCTGTAAAACTACAGGCCGCCTATCTGTATTAGTTGGGGACGACGCAGGATAGACGATTACTGGAGACGACTCTTGCATAGGAATTGGTTGTGCCGTGTAAGGTGTTCTTACTGGTTCTGGCCTTGGAGTAACTGCAAATCGATCTGCATTTCTAGAGCATGTGGTGGTCTGGTCTCATGATTGCTTACTACATTTCGAGTGTCTTTATACGATGATCCAGTTGGTATTTGTGGCAGATATCTTTTTGGTCGGCTCGTTTGCTGCTGTACAGCAGGACGGTCATTAGGTGTATTTGACTCTGATATAGTTAAGTCTCCCATATTGACGTGCGAAGTGTAGTTCGTATCGTGATCATGAGGCTGTATTTGCTGTCTTAAATGATTAATAATGGTGTAAGTTCCGGTATAGTCCGAAGCATGAACACAAGGATACTGGTGTTCGGCCATTTTGATTCCGTGTAGCTTGTGGGGGAGTCGTGGGTGCCCTGGCAGTGTTGTATCCATTTTCTTCCTAAACGTTTGGTCTTCACAGCAAATCAGTATTGTGCAAAGCCCCACATTGGGCGCCAAAATTATGTTACGGTTATTCTGTAGTTGATGGATACGATCTACCGTGGGGGCGTTTATTCGCATTGTTGCACACTAAAATAATACAGACTTCGCTTGACTTGTAAAACTTTGATAGCAAACTTTAATTCTTGTATCTGTATAAATGGATTTAAAGGGAAAACTATTGACTAGTTTTCTCAGATGATAATGAAGATTATGACTCAGCAACAACATGTGATAGAAATGACAGTGTTGCTACTGGTGATGGGACAGGAAGTGTCAGATGAGGGGTGGGGAAGAAAGAGGGCGGTATATAACAACTTTAAGACTATTACACATATATATATAATGAATATATATATAATGAATATATATATATATATTGGCACAGAATATATAATATATATACATATATATAGGCCTATACAGTATATATATATACATATATATATATATATATATATTTATATATATATAGAATCATTATTGATTAAATGTTTAAACGTATATTTTTGTACAGATATCTTTTTCCGTGTGTGTTTACAAGTTAAACAAAGTCGGTAACATGACGGCCCGTGACAGTCAGGAGAGAAACCGTATTCGTAGGTATGTAGTAATACCGGTAGTTGAAAGACCCGGACATGTAATAGCAATTTGAAACACGAGGTGTAGGCCTAAACCTATTTATTCATATGCTTTCTGATGAATAGGTCCTGTAATTACAGTGTTCTTAGTATAAATATCAAATTTTGAAGGACCAAAAATCACTCAGCATCCTAATATTATTTACTACAGTACAATTATGAGAGTATGAGTCGTCTTTACCATTGACTTGTTTCTTTTGTCCTTTATTTCAATAGGCTTATGTCATCGATTGTACTGTACTTGGTTGCACTGGTGTTTCTCTTTGGGAAGTGGTCTATGGGAATTTGGACTACTGACATTCCGTTACTTCAGTTTATCTTCTCGATACTAGTGTGGGTACAGTTCATCGTCACTGCTTCAATTTACTATGTGTACAACCGCTGCCTCAAATCAAGCACCACCGAAAACGGAGACCGAAATAAGAATGATGATTGCCTTAAAGGTCATGGAAATCCTGAATTGGAAAAAAATCCCGAAGGTGCGACGTCAGCTTCTTCGATGTAGTGCAAAACTTACCTTCAGTAATATAGTGTAGGCCTATTTGTGATTTATGCTCTATATTTAGTTAAGGCCTCAATATAATTGTATCAGAAGAGGTAAAAGGCACACTGCAGTTTGATTACAAGTGGAATCTGCCGTTAAGCACGTATTCCTGGCTAATAAATACCACTTTTTGATTGGTCAATTTTAAAGTTTTTTTTAACACTCCGGAAAAGGTCCATTGCACATTTTCTTACTAAAATATGTTTTCTTCTTTTATAAGCACCTATTTAATCCCAGTCGCACCTATACTTACAAACCAAGAAATGATTAGGCTCTATCCAGAAGCTTTAGTATGGTCAAAACTCAAGTTAAACTACTTTAATGTGACCTCCATTTAGTACAGGGACATTCTGAAGGCTATGAGAATGTTCCCATCACAAGACCGACTAAAGTAGGCAATTAATCACTTTATGGACATTCTCTAGATTTTAGCATAGACTAGATATAGTGGATGATGATTAGTGAACAGTGAATTTTCGGATAGAGCTAGCAGGAGAATAACAACGAGATTAGACTAGGAGTTAAACGCCGGACTACATCCTTTTTATATATACAGTCTGACATCAGTGAAACTTAATGTTTATCTTAAGTTATCTCATGTAGTAGTTTGAATAAAAAGGAAACCGAGCGATACTCAATTAAAGAACCTGTTTCAGTGTAATTTTGTATACTTTGAAGTGACGCTGTTCATACAACACACGACAACCAAATAATCAGCGTTACATTAGTATAGAGTGACCTTCATACCCTTTACTAGCCCTGTCCACTACCAGTAGGGCCTGCTCAATATGTTAAAGTAATCATAAGGCCAGGCACACTAATTAGCCTTATTGTCTTATCTTGCCCCTTTGGCAGGGTTTGGCTTGGCATTCTTCTAATTCTAGACACTCTACATTCAACTCAACCCAATTCAACTTCTATTGTTTAAACGACTGTACTGTTTCTTATAATATCAATTTTTACTGTATTTACTCAACGGTTCTGAAGAGGATACAGATGTAAGTTTAACTTTATTTTATGTTATATTTTAGGTTTGATTAGATTTAATTGTTATGATGTATCTTATGATATAAATAATATAGGCTTTATGCTGTGCAACAAGTAACATGTTACAGTAGTTTAATAGGTTGACTGCATTATGTGTGCTTTGTTAATTATAATTTTGGTAACTTGTGATTAAGTAATTATAGTTTATGGATTATTCTGTTTATTTGAGTTCTACAGTGTGCAGATTATTTTGTTTACTTTCTACATGAAAGTTAATTAGTACAATAACCCATTCCACTTATTTACAATATTATATTTTAACTATTTAGGATTACAGTTCAGTGATTTTCTATAACACGACTTTATGACTTTTATAATCTTATTTTCAGTTCAAACCGTATCATTTTGATGAATAAACCCTTTCAACCCTCATCAAGGTGTACGAGTATAAATCCATTCTCTGTCTTGACACAATCAGAACCACATATATAAAACTGGAGGTTATACAAGGTTACTCATGAATCATGATCGTATACATAGCGATGGCCAAGTGGCATCATTTATGAGCAACCTTTGGTCTAAGTTCATTCATTAAAAGCTTTTGCAGAGCTTGTGTTACTGAAATCGCTTTTTGATGTTTTTGTAATGATATTAGATGCCAGGTTTTGGAAAATTCGGAGCTTTTTGCTTTGAGTTTTATTTGAACGTCCCCTATATGACATTTCAATATTCAAGAAGTGGAGCCATAAGTGATTTATATAGTTTTTTTTTCTCTCTTTTGTTGGAGTTACACCCAATTTTATTTCATTTCTCTTTTCTTAGTTTTTTACACATGAAATAATGACATAACGGTAATTATAAAGGCCATTGAATAATAATAATAATAATAATAACGATAATAATAACACTTTCTTATAATTTAACATCCATTAAAGGTTAGTCTCTTTAAAGCTGCATAAAGAGTAATTCGTAGTTAACATTATTTTCATTATAATATTTTGAATAGATTAGTTTTTTCTCAAATAAAACCTAAATATTAATAAAAAATCGCTTAAATATTTTTTCCTTTTTTTCTTAATTGTTTCTTTCAAATCCAAGCATCTGACAGTTCATCTCTTCATTGTACCATGATCTAATTAGACCAGGCTATAATTGAGATAGGTGCCACTTGGAGAGGTAGAAATTCTCATATGGTTTTTCTAGACCAGTTTTTTTTATGGGGAATCAGAATATGTGAGATAAAAGGGGCGTAACCTGAGAACTTTCGCGTGAGGGCGCTTCAGAACCTTGTATTGCCAGAGAAAATCTGGAATATAATACCTGTCTCTTATACACATCTAGATGTGTATAAAGGCATCCTATTCTTCCGGTATTACTCAAGAAAACATTGGCATAGGCCTTCACAAGAAGAGATAATAGTGGCCTATGCCCCGGTATATAATGCCAAGAGTGGGCCGAACACCTGGACACAGAAGGTATAGCATGACCCAAAATAATGACCAAATCACAATTCGTAGACCTATTTTAATTCATGTGAAAAAAAAATGTGGTCTATTGCAAAAATAATAAATTGTTCAAAATTCAATTGTTCAAAATTTTAATTTAATCACTGTCATAAATAGAGGAATTGAGTTTGTTACTGAATAAATAAGTGCAAGGAACATGAATACATAATGTAATAAAGATTGATTATATGGCCTATTTACACAACGTTCAGGGTATTGTACATGAATCAAGTATTAACATGAATGGCTGAGTGAACAGACGTCAGTAACTAGCTCCGTCAGAAATATACAGAACGTTACTAAAATACTATCGTAGCCAACGATATACAATCCGAACTGTAAGTGTATTCCGGACTTTAGAATTGATTATCATTAAAGTAAAAAATGATACTGAAGATGGGTAAAAAAAAGCAGCCAATAGACGTAGGCCAAAAATCACCAGCAGACGTAGGCCCACAATCACCTGAGTCGCCTCCGCCGTCTAAAGCTTCCGCCGCTGCTAGTACGGAAGCACTGAAGCGCGAAATTTAAAAGCTATCAACGGACTTGCTTGGTATTCGTGGTCAGCTGGACACTGTCTTAACTAACCAACATACCATATTAGGAAGGATGGACAAAATCTAAAACAAACAGACTCTATTGGAAGAATCAATTGAATTTGCAAGCAATTCAATCACAGAAATAGAAACGAAAATGGATAATTTAGCTGCTGAGCTTAAAGAAGTATCTGTGGAAACAGAAAAATCAAGCTGTATGTCGCTGCAAAAACAACTCAACAAGTTCGAAAGATATTCAAGATCGTTTAATTTGCGTTTTTGGTGGCTTACCGGAGGAAAGAAACAAAAATGCTGTCGAGAAGATTAAAGATTTGATCAAAAATAAGTTAAATATTCCGGAAGTTATGTATGAAAACGTCCACCGGACAGGTAAACCCGTGCACCGAACTATAAGCCAAAGCATATTGTTGCCAAGTTATATACCCAACGTCATCAAGTCTTTACGAAGGCGAGGGCATTACTAAAAAACAGTAACTTAATTGTTACTGATTATCTTTGCGAAGCGGATCTAGCAAAAAAAGTCGAAAAGACACAATGGCCCTAGCCTATAGTGAGGTCTGTTCCACTCCTAGGTAGACATTGTCTATTCTTTTAACTCGTTGGCTATTGTCACTTAATTTGTAGCATGTCATAATATTAATTATGATTAAAATTAATTATATTTATACTTCTACTTAATATTTCTCTGACGGAGCAATGGCTTACCGTATCCTTTTTTGTTATAGCACATTAAGTAGCCCGAACTTATTTACGAACCATGTGTTTTTATTATGTGTGTTATTATTATTATTATTATTATTATTATTATTATTATTATTATTATTATTATTATTATTATTATTATTATTATTATTAATATCCTTATTATTATTAGTAAGTTATCTCTTATTTATTTATTTATTTATTTTGGCATCTACTGTTGCAATATTATATACTATCATGTTAAATGCTATTAATTGATAATATACATATGGATGATGTACACTTTATCTATATTTCAAAGTGCATATACCCACATTTTTCTATCTTCGTGCTGGCATTGAATGCATAAGGTTTAAAAATAAGTGTAAAAGTTGAGTTTGACTTTGATGTTATTGCCATTTCTGAATCTTGGCTTAAAAACGATGATAGACCACTAACAAATATTCCCGGATATACATTCTTATCTAAAAAAAGACAATCCAAAAGTGGTGGTTGCGTAGCTTTGTACGTGCAAAACAATTTACCTTTTGTTGTTCGTGATGAATTATTAACCGATGAATCAATGTGAATCGTTGTTCATCGAAATAAAACTAAAGCATGGAAAAAAAATATTATCGTAGGGACATTTTACCGGAATCCGTCTTTGGACGTTAACGCCTTTAATGATACCCTTGACAAACTTTGTCATACCCTTGCAAATGAAAATAAGCAGGTATTTCTGCTTTGCGACTTCAATATTGATATTTTGCAATATACTTCCGAAAATTCAATACAAAATTTTGTTAACACTCTCTTTTGCAATTTTTATTTACCCATAAGACCTATTAGAATAACGTCAACAACTGCTACTCTACTTGATAATATACTGACCAATCAGCTCTTGCGAGTGGCCAACTTTATTGTGACATTTCAGATCACTTACCTGTTTTTCCATATCTTCACTGACACACAAAAACACTCAATCAACCAATGTACTACAGAACAAAACTTATAGGCAAATTAATGCAAACAATATTGAACATTTTGAAGGAGAACTTAGTGAAACATCATGGGATGAAGTGAGTATACTCCAAAACGTAAACCAAGCTTATTCAAAATTTGAAACCAACTTAAAAGTTTTATATAATAAACACTTTCAAAAAAAAAAATTTTAAACTAACTAAAATTAAAAATTAAAAACATGGATGACTGATGGTCTATTACAATCTATTAAATATAAACAAAAATTGTATGCAACATATTTACGTAATCCAACCGAACGAAACAAAATTAAGTATGAATTATTAAAACGTGTTAAAATTGATTATTATTTAAACAGATTTCTTCAGTGTAAGCTCGATATCAAAAGGACATGGCGTATAATTAACACATTGATGAAAAGGTCTTCGATCACAAACACTGATGTAATAATAGATGATAACTGTGAACCTATAAAAGATTCTACTGAAATCGCAAATGCGTTTAATAAGTTTTTTGTTGAAATAGGCCCAACCCTTTCTAATAAAATGCCGAAAATCGACCCGAAGTTAATAAATATTTACCTCAACCTACCCTGAATTCATTGTTTATGATTCCAGTATCGGACACTGAAATTATAGACATTGTTAATGGCTTTAAAACTAATAAAGTACAGGGACTTGACGAATTTAGCCAAAAGTTTTATATCAATCAATTTATTTTTTAGTTAAACCTCTTTGCCATATATTTAATTTATCTTTAAAAAACGGGGTTTTCCCAGATCAATTGAAATTAGCGAGAGTCTCCCCTATTTTCAAAATGGGTAGGAAGGATTCATTGTCAAATTACCGACCAATATCTGTTCTTACTTATTCTCCAAAATATTAGAACGTATGCTTTTATTGAAAAAAAACGATATTCTTTTTGATAAGCAATTTGGGTTTCGTAGAACTTTGACACATCTGTGGCATTAATTGACTTGTCCAACGAAATTGTTGATGCTTTTGAAAACAATATGTTTGCAATAGGTGTATTTATTGATTTATCAAAAGCGTTCGATACTATTCAATCCTACTCTCTAAACTGTATGACTATGGTATCCGTGGAGTTCCTCACGATCTTTTTAGGAGTTATTTGACTAACCGCTACCAATGCACAACGTATGGTGTCTCACAATCTGATTACTTGCCTAATAGTTGCGGTGTCCCACAGGGCTCTCTCTTGGGCCCCCTTTTGTTTCTTTTATATATAAATGATATTTATAATTCTTCAGCATTATTATCCTTCTTTTTATATGTAGATGATACGACTATATTTTGTAGAAATAAAAATTTATAATCATTATTTCGATAATAGTGAATGCAAGTTTGGGAGAAGTATTCGAATGGTTTCTGGCAAAATGCCTCACTAAACATTTAAAGAAGTGTAACTATGTATTGTTTAGGAGTACCCAAAAGCCAATTGAACTAGGTCAGCTGCAGATCAAACTCAATGATTATGTTTTCCTTTGGTTGATCACTCTAAATTCCCTGGAGTATCCCATGGAAACCCGGGCCACATATTTGAAATTGAAAACAAAATTGCAAAAAAATATTGGTATAATATATAGATTGGCATCATTTCTTCCCAATAATATCTTCCGCACTCTCTATTGTTCCATTGTTCTTCCATACTTGTCATACTGCAATGGTGTAACACATTTCCATTTAATCTTAATAAACTTCAAACACTCTAAAAGAAAAGCATACAAATAATCTCTGGCGTCCCATCAAGAACTAGTATTGATCCCTTATTTCATTCTCTAAAACTATTAAAACTTAAAGATCTTAATACACTTCAACAGTGTTCTTTTGTATATAAAAGCTTAAACTCCATTCTTCCATCTCATTTACGTTCTATATTTGCACCCAATAACGAATTACATGACTATAGTACCAGAATCTCAAATAAACTCCACATTCCCAAACACAAAAAAACTTCATTTCAACATAATATTAGATACATTGGACCTAAAATATGGAATTCGCTCCCTCTAAACATCTCTGATGCACCATCCAAAAAATCTTCATTTCTAAAGTGAAAAATTATTTAATCAATAATAATATTGATTAAATAATTTGGAGTGAGGTATCCGCGAAGGCGCTGTGTTAGCTGTGCCAGTTCGTGCATAAAAAAAAACAACTTGAATTTACTAGTACCAAGTATTTGAAACTGAGTATTTTGTGAAATACCTATACCACAAGAAGTCGTATGTTTCATGATTTAAGAAATTATAGCTAGTATTTATACACTTTTTAGGCAACGTGTATCTAGGTATTTAGCTAGGTCTCAAATCGTACTAGTCAATTAGTCACTGTTTACATTCATCCATTGTCCGCGCTGGCAACCGCGTCAGTGTCAAGCTTTTACTGGTGTCTGATCTCACCGACTGCCTGGAGCGTCATTTTCACTTTATTTATAAATTTTGTTCACGTGCCTAGACCCCTTTAATCGGTCTACGTGTGTAGGCCCACATTCTTGGTCCAGGCCCACTTTAGCGGTCTTGCCGTATGATAGCCTGGGTCTTGAAATGAAGGTCTACAATTTACAAGTTAGGGATGTCATTTATCTCCTATTCTCGATTAGAACTACTTAACCTACGTCCTAAAGACGTCAAGGTAAGTTCTAATACTTTAAGTATACTAAAGAGAAAAGGATACTGCCATTATAGAAGTCGTTTAGGGGAGGTATACACATTACTAGAGAGAAAAACAAACAAGTGTTACATGCTAAAGTAACACATGAACCTAGATCGAAATCAACACCTTTTCGATTACAACATCTTCGTGATACTTTCCCTTCTAATGATGTGGAAAGGTGTAGTCGACCCTCACATCAATTAAACATGACTAACGTCTTCATACCTAATTTGCATGCCAACATAAACCTGAATAATATTCCTAATAATAGGAAAAAGTGCTGTGTGGAAGCAGCAACTTGTTAAAAGTGGAATTTAGGTCAAATAAACATTCAGTCATGTTCAGACGAAACGCTGGCGTTAAACTAGTAGTAATAATAATAATAATATGTCGGTCTTATATAGCGCTTATATAGTAATATAGACCTATGGGTAAATAGTTTTAAATAATGTACGGGTTCTTAACTGTAGCGGCCATAAAATGGAATAAACTCCCTACAGTTATTAAAACAACAAATAATGTTGAATCTTTTAAAAAACTACTGAAGACATATCTTTTTTCAAAATTAACTTGAGCTTATTGCTTCAAATCATTATTCAACTCTGTAAACGCTATGATATAGTTTTCTATGAATAGCGTATCTAAATACTAATACTAATACTAATACTAATACTAATACTAATATGTTGATTGATATTTTACTATTTAACAGTAGCTTTAGTTTTTTGCCCTTATAATTCCTATTATGTATGTATTTTCATAATAATTTTTCATTTATATTTTGAAATGCTCTATTATCATCATTATTATTATCCTTTAAAATGTTTGTCTTTTTTTCTCGTTAATGTGTTGTTAATTGTCTTGGGCACATCCATCACAAGCTCTGCTTTTCGGAATTGTGCCCCCTTCAATACTTATGTTATTTATTTGTTACATTTCAATGAATGTTGTAATTTACGTTTTGAAGGAAATAAATGTTAATTTTGAATTGTGAAATATTAACAATATGCAATTAAACAAATTAATTAATACCGTAGAGTTTCGAACAACATACTGCTGGTAAAATATTTTAAATGTCAGATGAGTTGTACTTTGTACTATCACTTGAATTAAAGGTTTTTCAGTTAAACTTTAATTTTAGTCAGTTTTTATGGCAGACAGCCCATGTAGGCAAACCTCCATGGACAGATCTACTAGGCGATAAAGACATAGGACTACCTCATATAGGGGTGTCTATAAAACGAAGACCGAAGACCCAAAAACGAAGACCTCTATTTTTTCTCTTTTATTGTGATGATAATACACCAGGCTGTCACAGACTCAGATTCAGGCAATAATGTGCCAAAAAGACGAATACTATAATTAATATATATGTATATATTATATACATAGCATAAAGTGATTTAAACACATTATTTTTATCACGATTGAGAGAAAAAAAATGTGGGTCTCCGTTTTTCTGGTCTTCGGTCTTCGTTTTTTAGACACCCATATAAGGTGTCTATAAAACGAAGACCCTTATGTATTTCTTGATATTCCTCATTTTATTCCGATAAAATAATGAAATAGGTACTTGGCAACTGTTTTATGATGATTTTGAAATACTTTCAATAAGATAATTGAGAAATAATTTGAGGTCTTTGTTTTCCAGGTCTTCGGTCTTCGTTTTATAGGCACCCATATAGGGTGTCTATAAAACGAAGACCCTTGAAAATTCCACAAACAGACGCCTAAAAAATGTCGCAATTTTGATTTTGTGACAGCCTGGCGTATTATCATCAAAATGAAAGAAAAAATAGGGGTCTTCGTTTTTGGGTCTTCAGTCTTCGGTCTTCGTTTTATAGACACCCCTCATATAGTACTAAGGTTCAAGGTCAATCCAGCATTTTTGTTAAAGGGTGAAAGAAGCACAATGTTAAATGTGATCAATAAACTTTGTTTACCTGGGTGCCAAGAAAGAATATGAAATGATGATGATGATGACGACGACGACAACGACGATGATGATGATCATCATTAAGGTGACGAGGACGATAACGACGACAACGATGATGATGATGATGATGATGATGATGATGATGATGACGATGGTAATGCTGTTGACATAAATGGTGGCATGGTTTAGGTTACGGAGACACTAATGCAGACTAAAGTGAAGTTAGTCCAAGCTGGAACAAAAGGGAAATGTCTCCCGGTCAGGGTGCTGGAACAAAAGCAGTCAGCAGCTTGCGTATTTTGTATAGACTAATTTGGTGGGATTGTTGTTAGTCTGTGATAGTAATACTTCCAAAGAGCAATTTTTAGATTGAGGTGAATTAAAGGACGGAATTGGACAGGACAAAACAATAACGGTGGTTCTGATTGTAGCGTATCAATGGTATAATTAGGCCTATTTGGAATTGATAAGGTACGGTATATAGGCCTAATTTAGTTATCGTTGTTTTACATCCTGGTTCTTAATTGGCAGTCCAAGAGCCAAATGTGGCCCGCGAGGCAATTTAATTTGGCCCGTGAAGAAAAACAACATAATGAGAAGAAAAAATATTTAAAAACATAATGAATTTCGATGAATATATTTTCAATAGAGTAAAGACAAAAATACAACCCGTGGACAACAGTGGCGGATCCGGGGGGGGGGGGGGGGGTTCAGGTGGTTCGGACGAACCCCCTCTGTGAAGAAACGTAACAGAATACTACTGGCTTACAAAAGGCATGCTAACCTACCTTGGCATAGGTTGGCAGATCAGACGAACTAGGCTTAGCCCAACTAGTCTTCAATTAAATAAATTATACGCACTGTTTTTTGTTCGACATCGTGATAATTTATGTACGAAAGTGGGTTCTTCAGGCCTATCTTTTCATCGATCCATAGAAGAAAGACTCGTATCTAACTAATCAATATTGTTGGCATCAACGGCGGCGGAAGCGAGGGAGCCAGCGGGCCATTGGGCCACCCATTTTTTCTACTGGTGGGGAGGGCTGACCCGCCTGTTCCCAGCACCAGTGACAAACATTCATTTTACGAACGCTGCAATGTCATTATTATTATTATTATTATTATTATTATTATTATTATTATTATTATTATTTTGTACTTACACATTGTTTATTTGCGCCTTATATATTTGACCTATTATTATTATTATTATTATTATTATTATTATTATTATTATTATTATTATTATTATTATTATTATTATAAAATATAGATTTGTTTTTCATTTTCTAACGAACATAACCTTAATTTCTTACCTCAGCCCCAACAGTTGTTGGGCTGAGGCGGGTAGACATTCTATTTACGCAAGACCTTCCCCGGAACCACCTCTCTATTTCGACTTCACAGTTGGAGTATCATTTCTGGGCTACATAGAAGGGTAATTTTTATCCATCAGGGGAAAAGTGAAGTTTTCGTCGGGGAACCTATATCAAAGATAACCCTCATAATAAATATTTCATTGAGGTCTTGGAAATAATCTCGACTTCGACTTTGGTCGGAAATCTGTGGCGCGTTCAAGGGGAGGGGGAGGCTAAATTGCCGAATTTTTTTTTAAATGGAGATAAAGGAAAATTATATTCAAATTGTTTTGACCTCAGCCCCAACCATGGTGGGGCTGAGGTGGTACCGATTCTTCATCTGCTGAAGTAGCCAGGCGTATTTAAAGGGACCCGGCCCGCCCCCACCCTTCTAAATTGTTCAATAAAAAAGGGAGATATAAAGATAATTATATTCGTATTTTAAGTCTGGAAGTGCAATTTCCGGCCATCTAGAGGTGCCATAATCACAAATTTTCTTACCTCAGCCCCAACCATGCTGGGGCTGAGGTAGTATAGATCTTCTATCTGTGAAAGCACCCTCCCTGGGCTCTTCTATTCTGGATCCGCCACTGGAAAAATACAACAAATATGAAGTCATATAACAGTAGCTTGATGCCTATAAAATAACATATAAAATTCACCAAACTTCATAAAATATCCGATGCGGCCCCCTGGTCCCCAGTATAGATGCTCGCTTCGCTCGCATATTGAACCTTAATAAAGGCCCCCCCCCCACCAACTTTCAAAAACGTTCCGCCGCCGTTGGTTGGAATATAATAATATATTGCCTATGTCTTTGATGTTTTTTCTCTATGTATAGGCCTAAAAAATGGGATAAAATTACCTGACCCTTTTCAAGAGGGGGAAACCTTGAAATTTGAAGAACTTAAGGGTTATTAAAAGACTCCTCAGAAGTCGGGAAAGCTCATTTCCGGCCATCCAGGTATCCAAATTTTCCCGGGGGAGGACCTCCGACCCCCCTTCGTTTTGGGTTTTGGAAACATTTCGAACCCCCCTTTTTCAAATCCTGGATCTGCCCCTGAACCCAGTGTTACATGTTTTATTCGTCTATCTGCTCTGATATATACTGCTGTATACTGCATTGAG
>NW_022742159.1:1436330-1456083 GCF_011630105.1 Anneissia japonica | reverse complement strand
CCTCTAGATGGCTCGAAATGGCACACTTAGACTAAAAGTTTGAGTAGAATTTTCTTGAATCCCCAACTGCTTGCCTTCTAATCCCAGAGTGCTGGGTTCAATTCCTGTGACAACAGGACTTTATCACGTGATTAAAACAGCTCCACTACTGATAAAAGCATCACATTATTCCATTTGTTTAAGAGGGCCTCTGAATATCAGACTACTTTTTATGATATCACCATCTATAAATATGGTAAAAAAATGCTGGTGGAGATGATAATGATATGATGATGATGATGAAAAACAGGATATGTGTTTGACAACAGAACTTAAGGAAAATGACTATTTAACCTATTAAATACAAACTACTGATCACTTACTGAAACATAACTTTTCTATTTGGCTGTAAACTGACACTGTTGCTGACAGGATGCGTATTCGTGTTTCGTTTAAATATGACTTGCCTACAAATGAAAGAAAATAAACAAGATTGTCATTACAAAAACTATAACAAGTTTTGCTATACAGTAGAACCTCGAATTTACGTACGGTGCAGGACCTGGCTCTTATACACATCTAGATGTGTATAAGAGACAGATGTATACCACAGTGCTACATACTGATTATATATACATACAGCATGTACATGGACACCCCTCACACACAGTGGTACATTTACATCGACCCCACTACACACTGTATTCTACCCCTACACATGAACACATCTCTCTCAGTCTCAGTTTCCTTCTGTTTAAGGTGTTTTTTGTTCATTCAATCATAAATAAAAATTAAATAACATTGCCCAAATGAATCAGACACATCTATTTCAATGAACTTTTAACTGTCCAATAACATACAGGTATAATTAGACAGTTATCTTTACCTTTTATTATTTTTATATAAAATAATATAAATTACATTCCATATCTTTCAGTATAAAAAAAAAAAATTCAACTTCTATGCATACTGTTCCTTACAGACTCAGAGCTTAAAGTAGTATGTTTACATCATAGGCTCCATTCCAAATTTGTAATCCTTTCTACAACTCCAAAATGAAGGTGACTCGGAAGTGAAAATGCAGGCTGGGATAGCAAAACCACTGCTTGGGTAAATGTCAGCGAAGTCAAATATCCAGTCACTCATGCTTCCCTGCATGTCCTGGCCCAAACAACTGCTGCTTCTAGTGCGATAGTCCAGATGTGGGTTGTGGAGGTAGAGCATGAAGGTATATTATACAGTACCTCATTGACTAGACTATGCAATACTTGTCTCTTATACACATCTAGATGTGTATAAGAGACAGGGGTATGGGAGGGGGATGAGGTCAAGGCCCTTAAAGTGTTTTCGTGGAGGGCGGACTGTATCAGGGGCGGATCCAGAGATGTCCAAACGTAGGGAGGAAGTGGGGCTGATCGAGTTAACACTAGGCCTACCCTAGGGGTCCGAAGGCATGCCCCTAAAAATAACCTCTGAGTGAGGTGTCCCTCTAAATCCACCCCTGTGTATTGTATTTTTTTACGTAGGTCTTCTATTTGAATATAGATAATAGAATAGGCTAATAGTAGGCCTATTTAGCCTACATAACATTAACATGGGTACTTCTTCCCTGAAGTAAACTTAAATGAAGCGAAATAAAATTGCACGCTAGGCCTGGTTGTATTTGCTTGAGTGCAGGTGAGGCCAATAGCTGCCAGTTACTAAAAGCTTTATCTCTGGTTATTGTTTGCAAATACTGATCGGAAGCTTAAGCCTGCCTCATGATTTATGCATGGTTCTATAGGTCCATGGTTCTACCATTGCCAAGGCGGTTTTTGCACTCAATACCTGCCTATCGTGGTGTCTACCTACTTCGTAAAAACTGCCGATGGTTGCTAAAGTACTGTACTACTGTAAGTTGGTAGCCTGTAGCCTATCGAATGTAGGACACTTGCAGCCAACTTAATTTCAATCGATCACGAAGTCCTGCTGTGAGTTCGGAAACATCGTACATGACGTCTTTTTCCAAGGTCAGTGTCTGTTCAAGCGTGCATGTTGTGATAAAGGAAAGCCCTAAAAATGTTGAATTGCTGATATAAATGATAGAATTTGCTACGTACTTACGAGACAACATACATCGATTTACGATAATTCACATTTTGGTCTCTTTAGTTAGTGGCGACAATCGCCAACTATAAAATCGCCGACTATAAAACAATATATAGGGCCACTGTAACATCACTCTGTATCCATAGAGAAAAATATAGAATTTTCTCTATGCTGTATCATGGGTCACCTAAACCAGGGGCGGATCCAGAGATATCTAAAGGGGGGGGGGGGCACACGATCGAGACGATAGCGCCTTTGGGAGTCCGGGGGAATGCCCCCGCAAAATGTTCGTGTTGTAGACGCCCGAAAATAAACTCAATTTTTTTTTCTTTCTCTTTTTTCCCCTTTTTTTTTACCTTCAAAAAATTCCGTCCCTGCCGAAGCTTCTGTAAAAACCAAACATGTTTTTTTTGTTTCCTTGAAATTCATGTACAGTGTATGTACTGTACTGTCTCGAAAAAAATATGCCAATGCTATCTTGAAAAGAAGCCTTTTCCAGGCTACTTTTGCAAACTAAAATGGGAAGGGGGGGGGGCTTTTATTCGAGGTTTGCAGTATATATTCAGTATATTATTGTATAATAATTCTTTATATTGGTCGTTTATTCAACAGCTGTTCCACCATTATTTGATTATTTATGTATACCACAGTGCTACATACTGATTATATATACATACAGCATGTACATGGACACCCCTCACACACAGTGGTACATTTACATCGACCCCACTACACACTGTATTCTACCCCTACACATGAACACATCTCTCTCAGTCTCAGTTTCCTTCTGTTTAAGGTGTTTTTTGTTCGTTCAATCATAAATAAAAATTAAATAACATTGCCCAAATGAATCAGACACATCTATTTCAATGAACTTTTAACTGTCCAATAACATACAGGTATAATTAGACAGTTATCTTTACCTTTTATTATTTTTATATAAAATAATATAAATTACATTCCATATCTTTCAGTATAAAAAAAAAAAATTCAACTTCTATGCATACTGTTCCTTACAGACTCAGAGCTTAAAGTGGTATGTTTACATCATAGGCTCCATTCCAAATTTGTAATCCTTTCTACAACTCCAAAATGAAGGTGATGCAATACATAACAAATCTCGATGTATTTCATTTTCAACAGACCTTACTTTTCAAATGCTACTGAAGTAATGTCACTGATGCTCATTCTACAACCAGTAAAAGAATATCAGTTGTAGCCTCATTTTCCAAATGAATTTTCTATCATGCAACTTAATTTCTGGTCATTTTCTGAATTCTTCTGTAGTCAATAAAACCTGCTATCACTGCTATCTCATGTGTTCCATTCCAACTGTTCTCCAATTGCTTGTTCAGATATATTTTCCACAGAATCAAGTTGCAATAGGTCCATTGGTAATGAATAGCATAAGTAGTAAACACTAATCTGTATTGGATATTCTGCTACTGAGTCCATTTCCAACACTACTACCTCCTTTAAATAATCAATAAAAACAATAATAAAATCTTCTAAAACAATAATAGCAGATATTCAATATAAGGTACATTTTGCATTCAATGATAATCTATAAATACAGAATTATGGGAAATTTTCTCACGACCTGAAAAATTTATATATACAGTAGGTCATGAGACATCCAATGGTTTGATTTCAAAGAAAATTGACTATATTCTAGATAAAATTATCCATACTCTCTGACGACATGACCTGTTCTTGCCTCAAATGACCTAACCGCTAAGCCCCGCCCTTTGGATATTGTTGCTAAGATTAAAAAAACACAATAACGTAAATGTATGTATACACACGCGTTTGTTGGACGTGTGTTTGTAGGACATGTGATATTCCTACCATTGTTTGATTAATTAGTTGTAAAGTTTAGTGCATCACTATATTAAAAAAATGTCACCAAACATTTTGTTTCAAATGAAGGGACAAGAAAACAGGGCTCGATTTAACTTTCTTTGGTGACTAGCCCACTGGGCTAGTTTACTGTATATTTCACTAGCCCATTGGATATTTTACTAGACCAATCATTGGCTACATTGTACATCAGTAACATTATGTTCTTGGCCAAGCATACTTAAAGCAATAGTTTATAACTGATCACTGGCCCACTGGGCTAGTAATAAGGTAGGTTTACTAGCTCAGAGGTACAGTAGGTTTACTAGCCCAGAGTAGTGTTTACTAGACATTGTATGATGGACTAGTACTAAATCGAGCCTGGGAAAATCTAGTTTTAGTACCTTAATCTAAAACTTTAAATTTGCACATTTGGAAGACCTATTGTGCTAAAAAGAAGAACACTATTGGATGTACCAACCTCATCCTTTTTGAGATCAAGATATTGTAATCCTGATGATTTAGTGTATTTACTGTGGCCTTGACTATTGTAGGATGTCACAGAAACCCTGAAAAGATACATACATAGATAAACGCATCACTTCCTGTAACACTATATAATGTATTTCATTAGGTCAGCATGTAAGTTTTTCAAATATGTATTGTGTTGTGTTAAGCCACAGGCACAAATGGATTGTTTTTAAGTATTCAATATTCTTCTAATGTCATTTGGAAACACAAGATTTACAAATTGAAAAAGGTTTGCAAGTGTTGGCTCTGAGTAGAAGTGTAATAGCAAACAATAAATAAAATAAAATATAATAACAGGTACAAACTATCCCTGACCAGACACCATCCTGGTATTTCTAAGTTTAATTAAAAGTGACAAACTACATGGCGACTATTTCTAGTCGAAGTTGACTATTTAATCAGATGGCTACTGACAATCAGAAGATGGTGTTGCATTGTCAAGCCCTCTTAGATAGCAAAGATAATTTTGTTGACCAATGGTCATGCGACCGACCCATTGTGTGCTCAGCTTTACACCGTACACACTTATTGATATATTGCTCATGTCAGCAATTCTCTAAGTGCTTCTAGAAATATTGTTAAGTCAATAAGTAAATGGTGATGAGAATAACAAGTAAGTGATTAACATAATACCTATATAAATAACAAAGATGATGATAATAAGGCTGGTAATGATGATGACAATAATGATGATGCTGGTGGAGTGGAGTTGAATAGCTTAATGGTTAAGATGCTTGCCAGTGGCGGATCCAGGAATTTGAAATAGAGTGGGACCAGAAAGGTCTATACTACCTCAGTCCCACCATGGTTGGGGTTGAAATAAGAAAATGTATGATTATGGCACCTCTAGATGGCTCGAAATGGCACACTTAGACTAAAAGTTTGAGTAGAATTTTCTTGAATCCCCAACTGTTTGCCTTCTAATCCCAGAGTGCTGGGTTCAATTCCTGTGACAACAGGACTTTATCACGTGATTAAAACAGCTCCACTACTGATAAAAGCATCACATTATTCCATTTGTTTAAGAGGGCCTCTGAATATCAGACTACTTTTTATGATATCACCATCTATAAATATGGTAAAAAAATGCTGGTGGAGATGATAATGATATGATGATGATGATGAAAAACAGGATATGTGTTTGACAACAGAACTTAAGGAAAATGACTATTTAACCTATTAAATACAAACTACTGATCACTTACTGAAACATAACTTTTCTATTTGGCTGTAAACTGACACTGTTGCTGACAGGATGCGTATTCGTGTTTCGTTTAAATATGACTTGCCTACAAATGAAAGAAAATAAACAAGATTGTCATTACAAAAACTATAACAAGTTTTGCTATACAGTAGAACCTCGAATTTACGTACGGTGCAGGACCGGAGGGCGTACATAAATTGGGGGATTCGTAAAAATTGAAATTTAACCTAATAGGTATGTAACGCTCAATAAACGTATGTTATGAATAAACGATCTTACCTAGGCTAGAACTAGCCTCTAGGCCTACGAATAAAACCATGTGTTTAGTATTTTTATTCATCACTTTACGATGTCATAATAAAGTGTTCAAACAAAACTATGTGTCTAGTGTATTAATTCATCACTATATATCTTTTATTTAACTAAAGAACATGAGCGAGCCAAACAATTAGTGTTCGTGTACAAAATGCCTACTCAGCTTCGTGTAGAAAAATCGACCAGATGAGTTTTCCACACGAAGCCAAGGAAAGCAGCTATTTTGAGCACCATCTGTAGTTGTTCATCTCGTTCAGTTCACATGGTTTTAGATTATAACAACCCGGTATTAGACTCAATCAACGTTGCTGTTTAATGAAAATATGTTGCATGGTTTGTTTATTGTTATAGTCTTTTTACTTATGGTTGTGTTTGCTCTGAAAAGGGCCGTTTGTTTTGACATAGTCCATGTTTTCTATTGACTATGGTTTTGAATATTTTCACGGTTTTTGATGACGTCATCGTCGATACGGGGCGTACGTAAAACCGAGGGTTCGTATAACTGGGGTACGTAAAAACGAGGTTCTAATGTATGTAGTACTCTAGAAAAACCTTTTTTTTTCCCTCTCCAAAATGAAAGTGAAATATTACCTTTTACAAAAAGTAACCAACAAATCAACTCCATAGTTAAACCCAGTCCACCTCCAGCAGTACTGAAAAAGAACAGAAACATAATCAGGTGACCAATACTAGCTGATTATTACCATAAAGTCACTTTGCTCATTTTGGTACAAGTCAATGTTACAAGCATATCTTTTGTATAGTACAGATTATAGTGTATGTTTCCCTAAACCCAGAACTGCAGATGGTTACATAAACCTAGGTTTAAGGATGTGATGTACTTAATTATGCTGATTATTTCATTACATTTCTTTTTTCTTGATATCCAAGCAAGTACTGTTTAGATGGAAAGCAGGCTGATTTCCTATCTTTACATTACAAAATCATAGTAAGCTATATTCTAGTAAATACCATCATTAGAAATGAATGAGCATGTAAAACACATAGGTATATAATTTTTAAGGGATTGAAAACAAATTAAAAAAATATACCAGTTTATGACCTATCAGAGATATACCAGTCTCTTAAAAATAGTTTTTAAACGATGAAATAAACCCCTTAAATGCCTACAATACTACAGTAGAGCTTCTGTGACCTTTTACAGGGGCAGCTTTAGGAAGAGCACAGGGGAAATGTGACCTTCCAGGTTTTGTTAGTGCTGTCATTAATATTTAAAAAAAATACAAAATGGTATACAGTACAAATACAATATTTCCCAGCAGTATATACTAAATATGAATCATACCATTATTGGATACATACTTTATATTGTATTACATCTACTAGGCCCACTGTACATGAAATTAGTACCCCCTGGTTTAAAAAATTATGGATCCACCCCTGCTCTGGGTCTCTGTTACCACTAGAGCAGTGTCCCTGTCTTCTGCTGAAGGCTCTACATCATGCCATGTCTCAGAGTTAATTCCTTTTTTTATTTTGGTTTTTTTTATGCCTGTGGCGCTCATTCAACCTTCCTTTTTGAGAACGCTAGTCCATTACTAAATACCATGTAAAACTACAGGTCTACTTGACTCTTCATTTGTGATGAAAGAGTACATGTGGCGAAGACAAGCCATACCAGTCACTCGTCGCAAATAATGACAAAACAAGCTGGAATGTCAAACTCTTGGAAATCTATTTTATTGCACCAAACTAACCTTTATATATCTATATACATCAAGTTATGCTGTTATTTTCCCCATTTTCAATGTTAAAACAACAAGTTTTAACGATTTGGTGATGGTTTCTGCCTAAGAAATGCCTGAAATCGTTAACTTTAAAGGCCGATTTATCAAATATAGGCCGATTTATCAAACATCTGTTTGTTAACAAAATCCAACTTCTTAACGAAATGTTGGATTTAAGTGATTCTTTTACCATTTTATAGCTCTCATTTTACTGTTTAACCTTGTATTAATAACTAAAAATCGATTTTTGTGACGAGTGACTGGTTTGGCTTGCCTCTGCTACAATTAACATAAATTTGTTCAGTACCTTATAAGAACAAAAACTTACAAACAATTTTATTGTATTCTGTGAAAGTAAGTACTGTGAGGGAATGAATATCTACATCATAGCCTACAGCAGGTTTGTAATCAACTGATGGTTGGAAATCAACTCACCTCACCTTCCTTGGATATAATTCTACCACATCGCATTGCATACTTTTTGAAGTGTTCTGGCATTAATTCGGATTCACTTGGTCTGATGATTCATAATAACATTTTAAAAAATTCTCATAATATGGTCAAATACTTGCTGTTACCAAAGATCTTATAAACACAAGATGGCCTTCTCTGTGATTTACGCTTAACAAATAGAAGCGTCGATTTGGCACGGAAAAGTAATCGCTTTATGGAGAGGGCACCCAAGTCGTTGCCATGGATCTGAGGTAGGGTGTTCGTGCCAAAGTTTGTTACCAAGTACGTTATTGTTCCTTAATTGTTCTAATGAGAGGCCAAATTGTAAATGGGACGCTTCTAATTGTTACGCGTAAACTTAAAGTCGCGCGGTGTACGCTATGGTCAAAGTTTTCCCTTTTACAAGAGGGCGCTCTACACTTTGTTAATACAGAATTTGTACACGGAAATCGCGGAGAACGCTATCTTGTGTTTATAAGATCTTTGCTGTTACTAATTCTGTGATTAAGCTGAGCTTAAAATGAATTGGTAATTACTATAAATTTTTATCAGTTTTTAGAAGCAAAGACAGAATGTCTTTAAAAGTATTCAAAATATTTTAAAAAATTATAATTTAAAAGTCATACCCTTTATCCTGTCCTTGTTCAACACACAACATATTCTGCCATTGCTGCTTGTAAACAGGAAGTATCCAACCTAAAAAATAGTAATCCAATAACAATCAAAACTCATACAAACAAAAAGATGCAAGAACACATCAAAAGCAAGTTCCACATTACCATACTCATTTTCTCTGTTTCTACCCCTTTCCCAACACCTTTACTTTACCATTTCCACAATCAATGTAGTCATCTTCCAATTTACATACATTCTCCCTTTCCCTAGCCATGCCTTGCTTTTCTTTAAGGATTTCAGTATAAATATCCCTTCACCTACATTGTTAAAAATTAAGAAGTATTCTTACTTGGTGGAATTATCTTGTCCCTGTCAATTAATCGTGTTGATGACAAGTCGTTAATGATGTGATGAAGTCGAACTCCTTTGAATAAATCTTCATAAATCTTTCCAGTTTCTGAGTTTAAAAACTCACCTGGTTCTTAAAACAGAAAACAAGAAATACGATTTTACTAGAGTGATAAATGGAAAGCCAAGTAAATTCGGAAAGGGAGCCAAATATATGTCAGACATCTGACTAATGTAAAGGGGACACCCAGGGAAATGCTAAAATAATAATAATAATAATAAAAAAACAAAAAAAAAAACAATAATAATAATAATAATAATAATAATAATGAACCACCACTTGAGAGCTGCTGAAGGTAAAGCAAATGTACGAAAAGCAACTGGAAGGAAATAAAGCCATTGTCTCTGAAACTCAACTTTAAATAACACAGGTAACTTTTAATAATACAGGAATTTATACTGTGCCTTTTGCCAAAAATTATTTTTTTACTCACTAGTAGTCAGTTTCAAGAACTCATTAATATTCAGTGGCGGATCCAGGGGGGGTTCAAGGGGTTCGGACGAACCCCCTCTCTGAAGAAACTTAACAAAATACTACTGGGTCCCGGCTTACAAAAGGTAAGCTCACCTACCTAGGCATAGGTTGGCAAATCGGACAAACTAGGCTTAGCCCAACTAGCATTCAATTAACTACTCAATACAGTGGCGGATCTAGGACTTAGCAATGGGAGTGGATAATGTGATTTGCAAAGCACCAAGCGGGGGGTGTGGGGAGGTGTGGTTTTGGCAAAGGCGCAGATCTGTTTCTAAAGGTGAAGGGGACATTTTGTGAGTCCACACCCACCACAGGCCCACCATGGTTGGGCCTGAGGTTCGAAAATTTTAGGAAATAGTTAGCTGTAGATGATCGGAAATGACACTCTATATAGTAAAATTGATTGTCATCACATCACCTTATATGGTCATATGACGTTTTACCAGTGATTTGCATCAACCAAATCTAATTAACGTGATGTACTTAAAAAATAAAACTTAAAAACATTGTACTTGATGTATTTACTTTTGGCCTACCTACTTCACAGCCTTGTCCACACCTAAGGGCTGAGGTGGGAACATTTGGGGAAATACCTCTAGATTGCCGGAAATGACAGTTTTCTAGGGTAAAATTCATCATCATCTAATTAATCGCTGTGGTGTTCCATTGAAAATTAAACTCAATTGTCTTTCATGTATTTTTAATTTACATTCACTGTGCTGAAAACTAATCTTCTTTGCTACTGCAACTGCTGCTGCTGCGGCAACTACTGCTGCTGCAACTGCTACTACTGCTGCTACTGCTACTACTACTACTAATGATAATTTAATCACAATTATTATTATTATAGGCCCTATATTATTATATATTATTATTATTACCATTATTATTATTATTACTATTATTAGTAATTCAGATGTTTGTGGGCAGAGATAGAATACTGGCTGAACAAGTCTTCAATGCAGTTCATTTCAACAATTTTCAGGCATTTTCTTGACTTATGAAATTATTACATACTGTAGTGGACAAAAAGTGAGGGGACCAGCCCCCCACCCTCTTAAACATATTTGGGTACGTATTCCCTGTCCCCCTTAATCATGGATTTTTGGAGGGGGCATCCGCTTCCATTTGATATTTTTTTTGGAATTAATAGACGTCTAGACGCTCATGGATGACATCTGAAAAGAAGTTAAGCTTAAAATAGAAAGTGTATGTTTTACGGGAGTATACATGTATACAAGCACACATACAAGACGAGTGACCGTTTTTTTAGTCACCAAAGGGGGGGTGGCTAGCCACCCTATTTACCCCCTGTAGGTCTGCCACTGCAATATTTTTGGAATATAGGCCTAATAATGTATTGACTATATCTTTGATTTTCTTCTATGGAATAGGCCCAAGAATGAGATAAAATCACCTGACCTATTTTTTAAGAGGGGCAAAACCTTGGATTTTTAAGAAATTAAAGGTCATTAAAAGACAGAAGTTGGGAAAGCTCATTTCCAGCCATCTAGGAATCAAAATTTTCCCGGGGCCAGACCCCCCTTTCATTTTCGGAAAAAATTTGGAACCCCCATTTTTCAAATCCTGGATCCGCCTCTGATATTCATGAGTTCAATTACATGCTGAATATTGTTAATGAGATCATACACCAGTTTTTTTGTCCTAGAAAATGTTATTATCCGGACACAGCTTTAGGTTAAAACACTGGTTCAATGTTATGAGACAGTTTTTAGTCATTGATTTATTGCTATGTCCAAATAAGGACTTTTAATGTCAAGAAAGATTAGCGGATTATCTTCCAGTGTAAGATGTGTATAAGAGACAGGTAGTGGACAAAAAGTGAGGGGACCAGCCCCCCACCCTCTTAAACATATTTGGGTACGTATTCCCTGTCCCCCCTGATCATGGATTTTTGGAGGGGGCATCCGCTTCCATTTGATATTTTTTTTGGAATTAATAGACGTCTAGACGCTCATGGATGACATCTGAAAAGAAGTTAAGCTTAAAATAGAAAGTGTATGTTTTACGGGAGTATACATGTATACAAGCACACATACAAGACGAGTGACCATTTTTTTAGTCACCAAAGGGGGGGTGGCTAGCCACCCTATTTACCCCCTGTAGGTCTGCCACTGCAATATTTTTGGAATATAGGTCTAATAATGTATTGACTATATCTTTGATTTTCTTCTATGGTATAGGCCCAAGAATGAGATAAAATCACCTGACCTGTTTTTTAAGAGGGGTAAAACCTTGAATTCTTAAGAAATTAAAGGTCATTAAAAGACAGAAGTTGGGAAAGCTCATTTCCAGCCATCTAGGAATCAAAATTTTCCCGGGGCCACACCCCCCTTTCATTTTCGGGAAAAATTTGGAACCCCCATTTTTCAAATCCTGGATCCGCCTCTGATATTCATGAGTTCAATTACATGCTGAATATTGTTAATGAGATCAAAATAAATTGCCTTCATATATCCCATAATACATTTAGAATTTTTAGTTTTAAGTTTTGTTTACTTGTATTATATATATATTTACTTTTAATTGAATAAGGGCCACTCAGGGGTTGACATGGCAATTTGTCCGTCATTTCGCTCTATTGAGGCATCATTTCATATAATATTTTGATGAGGGTGGGTGTTGGATGTGGGGGGGGGGTGCTTGTCAAATGCGTGAGTGACGTTTACTCAATTTGTACTTTGTTTTCTTTAGTGTACTGTATTCTGTTTGAAGTATTATTTTTGGATGCACCTTTATCATGTGATGTGTGTCACTGTTTCAAAAGTGTAGTTTCCAAATAAATTATTATTAATTAGCTTACAATTCAGGTTCACATATAAACATTTCTACACAGGCTCTGGAGGAAGGTCTAACATATGTTTAATATGAATTTGTCTCACTACATTCATGGAAATTACATTGTATCATTTTCAAAGTTTGTCTGCCAATTGTCAAAGATGTTTACGAATTTGACTCTAATTTTACAAACTCTACAATCGTACACATTTTGATACTTTCCATATATGTAACATTGAGGCTCCACTTTATGTTGGATTGGTAAAAATTATGTCAAAACCATTCTCTGTTAACAGATTATAAGATCTTCAAACTGAAAAACATGCATTGATATTTCTAAATATACAGTATTACCTTTTAGGCTTCTAAAGTAACTATCTGCATCTTTTGCAAGTTGCTTTGGGTCTCCAGTCCACTGTGGCATTGACTTTAAATAAACATACTAATAAAAAAGCAAAAATATCAATGCAGAAGCATGAGCAATTGAAATAATGAAGAATACAAGAAGTACTATAGACATTAATGTCATAAATCTTCAAAGATTACAGAAGGCCAAAAAATATACAAAAAAAACAAAACAAACAAACTTTGAGTTGACCAAACGATGACTGACACAATATCTAGAAAACGTGGCATTTGCCGTTGTATGCACAAATGCATTTGTATAAAACTACTGTAGGCCTAGCCCTGAAGTATACAAAAATAAATTGTCTTATCAACAGTCTCTAATTTCTAAAATGTCACTCTGCTTGGGCACACAACAATTGTTTTTTGGCCTTATTAGTAGCATGAGGGCTGATATTGGACTCCATTGCTTGTATGATCGTTTAAAAATTGTTACCATCTATAGTTATAGTTATGTAATAAGGTATTAGTTCCAATCAGTGTTTGGTAGACTGGAAGTTGAGGAATACACTACTTGATGACAATACCTACTTATATTCCTGACAACTACTTTTTACTTTGTTATTGTATATTTGTTATGTCATGTTGTATTTGCCTGAATAAATAACAATAATAATTTTTATTATTATCTTAATCTATATTTTCTATGAGACTGATGAATCTATTCAAGGGATGTCACATTACCTTCTTAATTAAAGAATAAATATCCATCTCCACTTGCAGAACAAAGAGGTTGGAAGAGTTAATTAAAGACTTCATTAGATCAACACTAAAATAACAATGATAAGAGATTAAATGTGCTGGAAAATCATGGTTTTTTGTTAAATAATTTTTAGCTATAATGAAGGCCTTAGTAATATTCACTAGGCTAAAATCAAGGTCAAATAATGTATTAGTCCCTGGGCAAGTAATTGTCACAAAATAACCACTTCTGCTGTGAAGTTCATAAGCATTCATATTTTATAAAACAATAAAAATAAAAATTATTCAGCAATATTTTGCAGTTTTCTCTATAAACACAATAATTATATACAGTGGTAGATCTAAGAATTTGAAATTACAGATGAAGGTTCTAGACCACCTCAGAACCATCATGGTTATGGCCAGAGTAAGAAAATTTATGATAATGGCACTCCTAGACTTAACTATGAATAGAATTTTTGTTTTTCTCCATCTTTTAAAACAATCTTAAAAGACTTGGGGGGAGGGGGAATTAAATATTTAAATTATGGGTGTTTTCTGTTTGTTTGGACATTGAGTCTGTGGTTCCTGTCCTTTACATCTGTGATATTCTGTCTGTTATTCTGTTTATCATGTTTTATGTCAAGATGATTTGATGCAATGGTGAAAAGGACTTTTTTTCAAAAATAAAATCAACTCCACTCGCTAAGCCTCCTAAAGAGAGTTCCCTGATAAAAGCATCACATTATTTCATTTATTTAAAGAGGGCCCCTGAATATCAGCCGACCTTCTAGGATATGCTGGAAGGATCACTCTCTATAAATATGGTAGAAAAACACAACAAAAAAATAATATAATTAAATACCTATATAAATGCAACCTTGTTAAAAAGTAATAGAAAATAGGGGATAAGTGCTTAAAGGGAAACATTTACAAGTACTGTAAATAGTGCAACAAGTTACATTAAATTTAATTGCCATACTACTACTACTGTTATGGAACACTGTGCCTGTTCTTGTAATCTTCAATTAATACATTTTCTTGCTTTCTAATGATTAATCACTTATCAGAGAATAAAAAAGCAGCTTAGTAATAGCGAGGCTTCCAACAGGATATTAGACACATCCTGGTGCAAGTCTACGCACCTTATCTCTTTTAATAATGAAATGTTGGTGGTGGTCATCATCAGGTTTCTTTCTAGCCATTCAAAACAACTACAAAATATAATAAGATAATAATTAACTTATAATTCAATTTCTAAAATGTATATTAAAGGCCTGCATATATTTAGGGACATATTGCTATTACAGAATTTTTTAGAGCATTTCAAAACATTAAAATTACATGATGTAAAGGTCATTTGGGAAAGACAACATTAACTATACAGGTTGGTATTGATAAAAATGTACGCTAAAATTCAATATCAATAAATTAGTATCTGCAATTGGAAAATACATTGATTTTTAAACAGGCTTTTAAGTAATTAACAAATAATAATTAAAAAGAGGTACAGTATTTTATATCAATTGAAATCATGTTCCTTATATTCAGGTTTATATGTTGAAAAACTGCTGAATAAATATGATAAAATCTTACCTCAATAATGTGTGTTGAATCCCATATGTAGAAGATGAAGTATGATACGAACAAACTGTAGAAAGGCTGAAAATACAATTACCATCATTTAGCTAAGCAAAAATGTTATAATCAAAGATACTAGAAATACAAGATAGAGCACTCGCATAGCAAAAATTCTCTTTTTATAATGCAAGTTTTCTATACTTGGTCCGTACGTACAGGCCGCCCTTCTGTTGCTAGGTATATCAAGACGCATATGGTGCCCTTCTTTCTCCACTAATGCAGGAAAACTTTATCACTAATCAGAGTTCAGTCATACAATTCTGCGCTTTTGTGTCTGTCATTTTATTGTTTTTATTTATTTATGCCAATTTGTTTGTATCCTATGCATAATGGCAACCATTTCAATCTCCGCAAAAGGAGGTTATGTATTCACAGTTATGTAACAGTGGCAGAAGTTTTTAGATCCAGCTGTATGCAACGCCCCATTGTTTGTATTCCCACCATGCATTTCGATGGAACAGTTTTTTTCTGTGGAGAACTCTATCTTGTGTTTTCTAGTATCTTTGTTATAATGTACTGTCTGAGCTGACTCTGCATTTTGTTGCGCAATATATTTATTGATTGAATCTTAAGATGTGAAGTGGAAAGTATAATATTAATATTATTGTCGTTGGTATTAACCTTGGGTATGTGGTGTGGAAAAGAGTAATTTATTTTTTAATTTCATTCGTATCCAACAGCGAGTAAGCTCAATAGTGCTTATATCAAATCTGGTAAAAGAATATAAAGAAAAATATTCTTAAATAATTACCATATAGTATCAGTCATAATGTCTGCACACTGCTGGATCAATCCATCCTAGTAAATGATGAATAATTTGTTTGAATAATTTCACACTCAAAATAAACTGTGGGAAATTGAATTTATATATACAAGCTCAAACATTTATCACATTCATTTTAACTACCAAGACAAGTCTAAACAAGGAGTTTCCATAAATTATATTTCCTTTCAGCATGTACTCCTACTATAAGCACCTTTTTACAACGGCTAGGGATTCACAGACCACACCCATACGCAATTCAGCACAATGTTGCTGCGAGTTATGGGTTTAACTAAGTTAGAAATCTGCACAGCTAAATAGAAGTAAAACTATTAAACTTTCATGAAAATTCTTAGCTTGGGACTAACAAGAATGAAAGCAAATTGAGATGATAGTATCTTACTAGTTGTAACAATGAAGCTGCAGCTAATACAGATTCAACTTTTGATGGGTCAATCACAACTTCATCTTGGTATAGAGATCCAAGGCATACATCCAATGCTGTGGAAATAATACAGTAAATGCAGATAAAATCAAACATGTTTAACACTGCCAAAATATAGAATTGATTTCATTTAATGTAACCCACGAAAAACTTTATTACATTATTACAATTACATTAATTTTCAGAGCCAGTGGGGTCCTTCTGGTGGTGAAGTGCAGTACCCTGGGAGCACCAGCAGGGATCAGCCTAATTAGACCCCCATTCCCCATTGTTTGATACCACAACAAGGTTGTCAGAGACTAATGCATTTGTCAATTGTAGGCCTGGCCTCCGTGGACCCAGGCCATAGTGGGCACTGGCCAGGACTGAGTCGGGTACACATAGTTTTGTCCTGGGACGTACCTAAGATTCACCCATAGATGTAACCGGCATCAAATTTTTACATGTTTAATAGAGCAACCGGGGTTTTGGATGCAGTGCTGTCAAATGGTCTGGTCCTACCTAGCAATTAGCCTACACTAGGCCTAGGCTTCAGCAATTGCTGTCTTTTGGTAAAATCGCCTGCCGGTACTCTAGGCCTACCATCATGGTTACATTTTTTATAAATCATGGTGAGTGTAAACTACATAATAAAATTTGAACCTCCACCACAAAACAACGGGGACCGAGGTGATGTTAGTGTGTTGCATGAAAATTTGTGAACCATGTATTTGACCAAGTTTGTGTCAAAAAATAACCAGTAGTGAGCCAAGACAAGAAAATCTGTTTCTAAAATTTTCTTATTTAATTTGTTTTGATACTGAATAAATTCTATCAATCAATCAGTTTCCTTTTTTTATGAACAATCAATACACACTTTTCCAAACTATGGAAATCTACCTAGTGATATCCATGCTTAGTGATTCCATCAAGCAAGCACATCTCCTTGGCCTAGCTCTCGCATGTTTCTCCGATTCGGACATGCTGTAGGCTAGACCAATGGGCTAGACCTTCAAATTGTTTTTCCAGGTGGGGACCAGGACATTCACATGCATGTAACCATTTTGTAAATTACATGCCAGGCTAAGTCCCCGCTAGGACCGGGTTCGGGGGAGGGTGGCGCGGGACAATTGACAAGAATTACCAATGACGGATTGTTGTACCCATGTTTACTGTAATGCGGCTCAAATAATTTGATTACATACAACTATTAGAAAAGAGAAGAATTCAAGCACCGACATGACAAACATGTTGTGTACCTTCAATGTCAATGTTAGCATCTGGTATATCCATGTCGACCTCTGTCAACTTTGACTCTTTCCATGACCCATTGAACATACACGAAAAATATCGAGACTGAAATAAAAAAAACCTTTCAATTAGGCCTACACTTTGCAAGTGCTTCAAACTAGATGAAATTGTGCTGAATTTTTTAAGAGAAATAATAAGAGAAAAGAGTTGCTTAAAAATCGTACCTGACATAAGTACAATTTGTGCAAATTCCATGTTTTACCAAGGGCATTAATAGCTATGTCTGAATTTTCACCATTCACAAAAAGTGTTGTGAAAATATACTTTGAAGTGGACTTCAACTGTTTCCTGTTTTGGGAAAAAATACAAATGCAATTAATAAATCTGAAAAAGAAAGTGTTTTACAAAATGTTAAAGACTTCTTATGCTAAACCTGATTGAGAATAATTTTACTAGTAACTAGTAAAAACAAATCTGCTGAAATAAATAGTAGTACAGTGCTACAGGGGCGGCAGGGCCAAGCCTCTTATGGGGCCTTGAATGACGTCAAATTACCACCCTTTGTGCTGGTACTGTACTTGGTGACGGTCCAAAGACATCCTCTCCTGTGTGTCAGCAAGCGGAATTTTAGAGAAGCAAGCCTAACTAGCTAGGGCCTAGGCCTAGAAAGATTTGTCTCTAAATTACCTTTTAGGGGTGTGTAATACCTCTTCAAAATCATCATCGACTTGACCTCCTAATCGTTTCCTTAAATTATGTGTACCTGACTTACTAACAGTGGTATTACTACCACTTTCAGGACCACTTTCAGCAGCGGTTCCAACGTAGTTTCCCATTTTTTTTGTTATGAAAACTTTCAAAGTAGGCTTTTGAACCAGACGTTATTTTTCATGCGTTTCTAAACGGTTTTTGAGGAAGGCGTTTTACGTTTGTTTTTTGTATACAATACACTGATACGTATATTTAAATAAACGCCCCTTAATTTCACTAGTACAGTATAAATGTGGAACTCTACAACACATTTCCGTCAAACTGTGTTGTGTGATCATGAAATTATGATTTATCCAACCTGGTTATAGAAAACAATGTAATTGGAGTGGAGTAACCCAACTATAGTGTTGGAATATGTTGCTTCCATTAGTTTTGTTCACCGTCCTTTTGGGGGTGAGGGAGTATTTTGAGTAAAATATAAACGCCCCTTTATTCAAAAGGGGGCGTTTATTTGTGTAGGCCTCCATTGTCATACTATCAAGCCTATGCCTTAAATCTTAAACATTAATAAGCTACTAAAGTTTTAATTTTTGTGCCATTAAAAATCACAGATTGAAAATGTTAGACCTTCCTCTATTGCCTCCCACTAAACGATATTAAAACAGAACAAACTTAGAATTGCTATAAAAAAATAATTGTTTTATTGTTGTTTCTAATAGTTCAATGTTTCTTTGAAAGATTACAGGACACTCGCGACCAAAATATTGCGTCCAGGACTAACTGTTGGTGTTGTTTGTGTCTATGCCCTCTCTGGGGCACACTGTTATCGTCTGGCAGTTAACTCTGTACAGGAGGAATGATGCGATGAGTCATGAACTAAAGATAAATGAAAAGCAGGTCTATACGAAATAATGATGCCATACTGAATTGACAAGAACACCTAAAAAGTTCACTAAAAAGTCACTAGAGTAAACAACACCATCACACATTTCCTGATAACCGATCCATTCCCATGTGGATGATTAGTAAACATAATACCAAGGCCGCCGGGAGCCTATTTTTAAAGCAGGTAATAAAGTTCGAGCATTCGCCTACTGTTCAGCCTTGGCAGGTGTAAGTTCTAAACATAAAAAGAAACAAAGATCCCGGGACGGCGGCTTACTGTTTTTAATTGTTTGTTTTATATTCAATGTATTTAACACCACTCTTGTATTAAAACCAATTCCAATACTGTCTTTATTTCAAAAATTTAAATAACAAATGTAAAAGGTGATGATTCTCTTGCCTAACCAAGGAACAGTAGTGAATGTAGGAACTCCTTGGTTATATCCCTGGTTATATCTTAGTCTGGGCAATATAATAGGTATGGTTGTTTGCTAAACATAAATAAGTTTAAAGAAGAAATCATAGCACAACAGTATAT
>NW_022742159.1:1431961-1436123 GCF_011630105.1 Anneissia japonica | reverse complement strand
ATTGGCGTAAATTTTACTTATCTAAAATGCTAATGAGAAAACTTAAAGATCTCTGAAAGCAATGTAAATAAAAAGTTAACTAAACCATCAATATTTTACTCTTTTCCATTTGGGCACAATTGTTTTATCAAATTTAGGCCTATGACCCTTGAACAATCAGCTTCTTAATAATTTCTTCGTCCGTTTCCAATCTTATATAAACGAGACCGTTTCATTTCAAGATATTCGTTTTGGTTTCTTTCAGCAGTTTCGTTATAAGTTTCGATTCCGTCTATAGGATGGTCTGATTCAGCAAGAATCAATTCTTCCAGCCTTACGCTGACTCACTTGGAGACTCCACCATACTTCTAATTTCTTTAATAGACCATGTCTTTTATATGTAACCGTTTCTTCCATCGGATGATGCCGTTGTTTTCATAAAGCAGGCTGGGTCGTTTTATAAAAAAAACGTTGGGGTTGATAGAGAATTATATTTTTTTTTGCCAGTATGATCTTTATGGCGATACTTTGATCGTCGAACCCGTAGATTTCGGTCGTACTGCAAGTGTTTCTTTTGCAGGTTTTGTTGTCTGAACGCGTGATATCGGTGCAGATAATAATTGTGATCTCATGTCACGAAAGTGGTTCGACACTCTATCAGCAGCGCTGACGTTCAATGTCCCTGTTTGGTTGCGTTTATATTCTGTGAGCTGTCTTTTGCACATTTCTATATAAGACGACTTGGATGCTTTTAGCGTTTCTGAAAATTTCACTTCCATTTTATTAGTATTTTTAGCTGCAAATCCAGCAACGTCTGGATGACTACTTTTTGACGGTGCTTGGGAATATTTGTTTTTTTGAACTACCTGGTCACTATTCGTTGTCGAAATTTGCAATTGCCTAGCTAACACTGTCACTTCTTTTACACTGTTGACTGTGGTTAAAGTCTCAACTGTGGATTGTCTCCTTAATTTTCTCTTTGCAGGTGGAGGCGCTCCTCTGATGTTATTATTTACTGTCTCCGCATCGTTAGAACAAGGCAATTTGATGGGTGGGGTTTCGGTGGTTTTCTGTGCATTTGGAAACAGTTGTTGATGAATAATAATATTTTTACATTTTGTATCAACATCTAACATGGCATAACTTGTCGGTTTTTCTCTGCCTTCTTTACCAAGAATGTGCCTGTAATGAAATATCTGAATGTCGTCGGCTCCAACGTCGGAAAGTCTCCGGGTTGATACTTGTTGATACCGTGTTAGCGAGGCCCGCTTTTTTCGAGCAACGGCTCTCGGCAGCAACAATGATAATTCTGTAGGAGTAGGTAGAGAGACCGAACGTTGTTTTCCTAGATAATAAGGCTGGTTTTTGTTCTTAGGTAGTTTGGGTATATGAAAGTCCTGTGATGAAACTTTCCATATTTTTTCATGAGAATTACGTATATTCAGATCACGTCTTTTCTCTAGTTTCCGCACTACTGCCGATAGTTTCGAGTCATAAGTTAGATTCTGAGCATATGTTTTTGAAAAGATTCGATTTGAATGTCTGTTAAGTTTGTCGAGAAATTGACGGTGCGATTTTCTTGTTTTATCCTCCATTTCTGGTGATCTTGTTCGCACATCAAATGCACTTACACTTGGGCCATATTATAGTTAGGTTGGTACGGTATCATTCGGTATTTTTTAGGTTGTCGTTGCGAAACTCACCGTCGATCAAGTGCATTCGCTTCATTTGGCTTGGCTTCGGATCCAGCTTTCGATTTAAGCTGGAGAATTTCTTAACAATATTCCAATTCGTGAACACATGGGCCTACAATCATATATTTCCGTAGTTTAATATTGGTCGTGAGAGAACGCAAAACTGGATCTTGTAAAAGCTAGGTCTATATTAGAATGCACCTGAGATCGATAAGAAGACTTCATGTCCCTGTTGACTTTAGGATCGTGACCGTGGCCCAGATTCATGTTGTTTGACTGAAACTGGATAAGTCTTCTTTGCTTTTGTGTGATTCAGTCGGACAAGACAAAACATCAATCGATGCCGAACATCAATTATGCATTAACGCATATGCATCGTAATAATAGACCAATTCCAATGATCGTTAACGAGTCAGTAAACGAAATTCTAATCCGCCCACACGACAGAGTTGGTGCTAAAAGCGGATCCTCATGTTTTAAGAGAGGAGCACTTGCACGTTTCATATTGGTCTAAGGTGTAATAATTATACAAATAAATAGGTATTCATTATTGAATTATTCGTGTTTAATTTACGAGATATTGTATACATTTTATGTAATTTCTGTAATAAAAAAAGAATGCAGTGGGGGACCTGGTGACTTGCCCATCATTCTCCTCCCCATCAAATCCATTCCTGTGTGCAGGGACGAACTAATGGAATTAGGCTAGGCGTGAGGGAATCCCCTGCATGTACCGGCGGAATATAACCCACTACCTGGCGCCTTTTCATGTCCCGTTTTCAGCTAAAGTATTCTTGCTGCTCGGAAATAATAATTACCTCTTCAATTTTCTTTCATATCAATAAAGAATATTGAAGAGGTCATTATTATTTTAGGGGAGAATTTAGAGGTGTGATGTTAAAAGTTGCTTACCTCAACCAAATTTAGCATTGGAATTATTGTCACAACTCGATGATATTGTCTTGGATTTTAATAGGCCTAAAAGAAAATGGGAACAGATCGGAACACTTATTCGCATCTTAATGCTCGGGGACGGCAAATCTTCCAGAACAACGGAATCGCTGAGATTTTTTCTTGGCCCTTCGGTTCCAGGACATCGATAGGCCGTGGCGCACCAAAAAATTCAAGAAATCGACTGCTCTTGGACTCGTTATGTTCCAATATGCGGTATAAATAGGACTTCATTTAAATTTGACTACCAGTCAAAATCCGGGTTGCAGGGCTCGCACAAGTTCATATCTGTGTTTCTAATTATGATTATATATGATGGTATTTTTTTCAAAATTCAAAATTTACAAAAAGCATAAAACATGGCAGCCAAAAAGGCTGAATTACGAATTATGTTACATCAAAATAGGAAATTCACATAAAGATTTACTTACAGCGGTTTATACCATGACCTTAGTATGGCATTCGCAAAAAAATCATGAACACCTTTGTCGTCAACTAAGGAATAATTATTATATAACATAGGAACCAGACAGGAATACGAAATGACTTAACTAAGGAACAAGATTATTATAGAAAACCACTCAATTAGTCTATCCACAACATCAAATCCATTTAATGATTTTCGCTATATAGGCCGCCTATCTTGCCCCTTGATGGCCGGGTGTTGTGGTTCACTGTGGCCCCATTCATGAGCACGAATTGCTTGCTCTAGTCTCACATGACTTTAACCATGCCAAGGCCGTCATTATCATCCTCATCAGCATCATCAGACTTAAATTTAAAGATATTTTTCTAGTCTTCTCCATTTTATTTTATAATTCTGAAATAAAAAAGCTTGCAATCCAGGTTATCCCCCTTACCTCTAGCACAAAAACATCATGTACTAAGTTTTAAAAAAATGATGCCAGCACTAGAAATTCCCCGACGAGGAGTCTGATACCCTCAAAAAGGGCCCGCATATTATATCTCTCAGGCCCACCATGATTGGCAAATGGTTGACATCGCATCATAGTATCATCCCTCTCCCCCACTTAATCAATATCCCCATCAGTCCCCCTTTCTCTGTCAATACTCTATGCCACTAGATACAACGAGTCAGAAAAAAGCCACTTGTTAACAATGCTAGATCGAGATAACGTTTCTTTTATTAGAAAAACTTGTTCTAAATCGGCCGGAAAATGATTTTTAGCAATGCGTACCGGATCAAAATATTTGGTGGGCTGGAGTTGGCCCGGATGTTGAATACCGGGGCAAGACTGAGACATTATTTGCCTCATGTTTATTACTCAAAATGGTCTAAAGTTGTAGGCTATTTCATTTACATTAAACTAATCCCATCCGGCACCTTTCCGGTATTTCTAAGGTATTGGGGCCAGGTACCAAGGACAATTTTATTGTATGCTCTGTATCTCCATAATTTCTCATTAGGCCTACCGTACTTTCGATCCTTGTAGATTGTTTGACTATTAAACAATTGTGATGCATCTTTGTTAAATGGTACAGAATGTATCATCCACGTATCTAGTGTATATATACAG
>NW_022742159.1:1428561-1431555 GCF_011630105.1 Anneissia japonica | reverse complement strand
ACAGAGCGTCTTTGACATAATTTATTGGGACTTTCAATAATATTCTTGCCATATGATATATGTAAGTTTTTGATTTTTTTCTACTGATGACCATCATCACAAGCCAATCATTTTCGGTATATAAATCTCCGTTTTAATATAATTATTTTTGTAATCTTGTTTAGCGCCACCAAGAGTACTACATAAATGACGTCATATTCGCCATCTTGTACGAAATTTCTTCTCACAACCGCTCCTTTCCCCAAACGACACCCGTATGAAATAATTTTTGTCAGTGGGGTTGAACTGTTACTCCTATCAATTTCCTGTAAAAAAGGCTTACTCAAACACAAAAATGACGGCTGCAGACAAATCTTCTGCTAAAGAATACGATGGTTGGATTGAACAGTTGAATGAATGTAAACAATTACAAGAAAACCAAGTGAAACAGCTCTGCGAAAAGGTAAATTTGATTCTTCCATTGCCATTGGTTGTTCAGCGCTCTGTAACCATAGACTCACTTTTCTCATTACAGTAATCTTATTCTTACAATAGCCTACAGGAATTACTGCCTACAGTCTGTAGACCTACCTAGGCAGGTAGTGTATCCGTAGGCCTAGTGCTATGCCTAGTGTAACAACATCATTTCCCTACCTTCTAGGATATACTCTTAACTAATTCAATTTACATGGCTCCTCTTGTCTGAAGTGATTGGCAATGGAATGTCCTCCATGGCATGGGAAGAGAGACTTCACTTTTCACTTGTTTTTTTGTATCTTAAATTCCTGTTTTTTTCCTTAGTTAAATGCTCTAGGCTAGCTAGGCCAGGCCGCCTAGAGTTATGTGTCTTTTCAAGCCTGTTTTAGGGGCGATTTTTTTCGCTGTTGTTAGTGTAGGGCCTAGATTTGAAATTGAAAAAAAAGGAAGTGGATATATTTACGTAACTGTCAACAAATCAGTAAATTATATCTACATGAAATAAATAGCGCATGCGCAGTCAAAATTAGCGTCGGCCGAAGCTGCGTTGCCCAAGCTTACAACGGCACTGATTTCATAATTTTGTTTTTATTAAATTAAATTTAATTCCTACAACAGACATGCCAACCACTCCGATTTCGACGGAGTTACTTCGTTTATATTTAATATAAGCAAAACCCTGCACTCCAAATTTGGGTCGAAAATCTCCGCTTTTGACGCATTTTGGCCAGCTGTAATAAATCGCGCATTTCCGAATAAAAATGATAATCCTATGAATTAGATTTATAAGAACAAGACCACTTTAATTGTGCTTAAAAGTGCTCTGAACTGTATACGAGATAGTAATTTGCGCTCTAGGGTCTACTAATTACGAAAAGAAACAACAATTTCACTAATCGCTGTCAAAGTTGCACTCTGAACTGTATACGAAAAATTAATTCGCGCTCCACGGTCTACAGATTTTGAAATAACAAATTTCATTGGCCAAATTGATGTAATAAATAATTCTGGATTTATATAGCGCCTCACGTTGACACAACCTCGAGGCGCACTGCACTGATGTCAGAGTTGCACTGCACTCTAAACTGTATAGTGCTCCATGGTCTACTGATTTCTTAACAACAACTGTCTACCTAGGCAGTACTGAAAAACGAGTAGTAGTGTTGAGCTTCCTCCAATAAAGAAGCTAAAACACACTCAACAATGCAAGTTAATAACGGAAAGTATCCTGTCATTTTGAAATCCAAACTACTGTAGGTGATGCCTACAGTACGCTTTTTGTGATTGTTGTGGTGTTGATTTTCTGCCTAGGCTAGAGCCTTGCACGGCGGTATTGAATTGCTGTCAAAATAGTTACATTTTACAATCCGATCACATTGGTACCATGTCTTAGGAATACTCCTCACATTGCCAAAACACCCCTCAGAAGTTTTTCAGACTCTCTTGTTGGCCTTGTGGCATGTCTGCTACAATAGTATGTAGTTTAATCATTAAATAAATTATTAAATCATTGTGCTAACCTTTCAAATAAAAGTAATATTATCAGCTGGAAATATTTGTGTTCTTGTCATTTTACTTACATCATTTGTTGAATGAACACACTCGAAAAAGTACAATACTAGGCCTATGCCAAAAAATCATGAAGGTTCCCTGCTAAAACTAGCACTCAATTACCTCATAATCAAAGGTCTAAGTTATGTTGTATGGTAGTCATTCATTACAAAGTAACATTTTAATGTTTTCATTCAAACACATTTACCGACGTCACTAACAAAACCAACATTAACATTCTTTAGTCGGTTCGATTGTTAGGCCCCGATTGAGCGAGGAGAACATCTGAGAAAGACCACGTTTAGAGAGCATGTGATCCACAATCTACGAACTATGCTATGCAGCAAAAGTAAAGAATATGCGTGCAGGGATGTCACCATCTTCTTGAAGTACCGGTCGGCGATCATTCCGCGTTTTCCCGGGGGTGGAGTGCCACCCCCCTCCCCCCTGTTTTCCCGGGGGTGAGGGGTCGCCGTATTCGTGAAAGCTCTTAAAAAGCAAAAGGCCTAAGTAAGTCGAGCAGGCCTAGGCCCAAGGCTAGCTGACGCGATTTTTTTTGGCTAGGCCCAGCCTCAGGTAGGCCTAGGCCAGAATTTGAGGAATGCAACAAAACAGATGAAGATGAGACTTACTGTAGGCCTAATTAAATTCAATAGTTGACATGCTTTGTTTTTGATTAAAAAATAATAATGAACAAATTCTGGCGACAAAGCGTCGATCCGACTGTTCCCAGCCGCATTGTTTGTCGTAATTTCACATGTTTGACGATTACCACGATGAATGTGTACTGTATGTCACTGATTCATGTGCACTCATTTATTTATTTTTTGTCCATTACACACATTATATATCAATTATAATTAAAAGTGAAAAACTTAAAATAAAAAATGAAAAGAAAGTAAAGAAATAAAACATAAATCAGGTTTCGTAAATTTTTAATAATCTTCCTGCCCCGGACCATGATCTCATAATCAAACACTTGAATGG
>NW_022742159.1:1408092-1428301 GCF_011630105.1 Anneissia japonica | reverse complement strand
CGGAAATGTTGAGTGCTGGACGGGCCCGTCCACCGCCGACCAGCGTGGTGACATCCCTGTATGCGTGTATTTTCTGTAAGACATTTGTCATTACGAATAAAGTAAGACAAGACAAATATTTTTAATGTTTTATTCAAACACTAACAAAAACAACATTGGCAGTTAATTTGAATGAAATACCATGCTGTGCATGTGTCTACAAAGTATGAATTCAGAGAGCATGTGGAATACTGTAAACACCCTCGTTTGTACGTTGTGGTCATGACGCGAGTACAGTGAAAAGAAAACAAATAGGCTTATTTCTAGCTCTTCAAAATGATTCAATGATCTATTAAGGATTGAAACACATACTACTGTAGCAAATTTAGTATATTTAATAAGGATGGTAAAATTATAACCCTGTCGTAAACTGTTAACAAAAATTCATTCAACCAATTCAGGGATTTCCCAGGTGCGTTGCTTTACCATCGACTCAATCGTGTGTTGTTGAATAATGACTTTTTAACACGTTGATTGCCAGTGACGAGTATACTCGCCAACCGGGTGTTGCAGAATGCGCCCCAGTGACGAGTATACTCGTCAAAAACAGTATACCTTTATAACGTTTCTCAACCCCACATGCGTACATCGTAAACTTAAGCTTCTTCGGGGGTAGTTCAGGGAAGATACACCTAGACGTTTTAATGTTGAAATAACTTCCGTATGTTTGTTGTGTTTTATTGCAGGCAGTGTAAAAGATGACAAAATGTGGTGGCGCCCTTTATCCATAATAATCGCATTTCCGATGCACTATAACAAGGGAAATAATGCAATAGCTGTCATGATTATGTGTTTTAGACTATTCTAGAAACATTTACTGTTTTTAAAATTTATAACTACAGGTGTATACATTATATTCCACATGATGATGGTGTTGAGAATGTGTGCTTTTTATGTTTATATGTGATAGCACGATTTCAAAATAAATGTATTCATATAAACTAAAACATTTCCAATTGTTTTATTTTCTCAACAATAACTTAACTTTAGTTCGGTAAAATCAATAACATCAAATACCATCCAATTTTCATTTCAAATAACGTCACATTTTCATTTATGTTTAGTTCACCACCCTCCTTTCTCCATTAGAAATCATTTATAAACTCTTGTTAATTTGCTATAGTATGATTAGTGTTTTGCTTTTTATGATGCCAATAAATTTTAAATTGAACATATAATCACCTTTAGTAACTATTAATTTTCTAAACATTACACAAATTTATTTCTGTAAAATAGAAAATAACATAACATTTTAATTCAAGTTTTGAATTTCACATCGTAACTATTGGTAGGCCTACTAGAAAGGCATTACAGGAATAGAACTACTAATTCACTGTTCAATTTTTCATAATTGAAAATTTTCAATTTTTATATTGCTTTATTGAATTTAAAGTTTTGATTAATCCATTGTTTATGAATGATATTCTTTGAAGCACCCAACTACACAAAGAGCAGGTTTTCTGGGACATACACTACAAGAGTAGCGGGTTTCTCATCTAATGCTAGCCTTTTTGCAAACAACACATCTTTTAGTTGGCTTTTCCTTGGACTCCGTAGGTTCCAAATATTCAAGGAAGTGGAGAGCATTAGCATCAGCTGGAACAGGAAGGAGTGGCTCCCGAACATCTCCTAACAAATTCGCTGTTATATTATCACAGAACTGCAAAAGTGACTTCAGGTTTTGACTGGTGTCGGTGTACAGAATATGCGCATTTATAATGCACATTTCAAGGATATGAAGCCCGATCTTCTTGTACCATTGAATGGTCTTGCGTAGAGATGAATAATATGACAACATCTGGTCTGATCTGTCGATCCCAGACATGCCCATATTGTAATGTCTCTAACTATATTTGGCTTTTCCGAAACTTATGATTTCGATTTTCCACTTGAACCATACTTATAGTATGCACATTTCGCTTATCCTTCCATTTACATACCACCACTGAGTCAGATCGTATCCATACACACTCTCCTTTCTTAAAATTTTTTTTTATGACGTCTTTTGGGTTGTCCTTTCTGTCTGTTCTTAGTGTTCCACATGTATGTTGAACGTTGAGTAAGGACCTTCGTGAGTCCCACTGAGTTTTAGTAATTATCTGTGTATAAATTATGGCCCTTGTCTAGGAACCCATCCATCAGTTCAAGCACGATTGCCCCTGTTTTTCCAACACCAGCATCATCTGTAATAAACCCTGCTCCAGAATATATGCGGATTTTGAGAATGAGACCCTGTGACTCACATAATTCTTAAAATTTGATTCCATATTTGTGCCGCTTATTTTTGATGTACTGACGGAACAACAACCTTCCTCGCCAAAGCAGCATGGACTCGTCGATACACAAATTCCTCCTTGGGTAGTAAATATTGTCCATCATATTATTGAAATAATCGAGTAATGGCCGTACCTTATGCAAGCGATCATCAACATCATGGAGCTCTTCATTGTCAACAAAATGCCAGAACTGCAACAATAATTGATAGCGGTTGCGTGACTAATGGATTTTTGTACAAGATAATATTGGTGCTCCAATAATGCTCCAATTTCGGTCTATCGTTAGGCCCCAAGTGAACTAATAATCCAAGAAACTTTTTCATTTCAACAGCATCAGTATCGTGCCATAAATTCAGCTGTGAACTGCATTGCAAAGGTCTGTTTTTATTAATTTAGTTGTGAGTGTCTGTAACCATCAAATTAATAAGTTCTGGTGTAAGAAAAACTCCAAAAAATCAGTGGGTGATGAATCAACTGGCATTTGAATTTTTAGGCCGCTTTCTTCACAAAATTGAAATTCTGGTGGATCTTGTGGAATACCTGTCCAGACATGTACCGGTACTTGCTGATTCGCACTGTGTTTTGGGGGGTTTACGTGGTTTAGCAATTTGTTTGTTAAAAATGGCCTTTTTACCCCAAAAATAGGTTGTGAGGAACATTAAATTATGATTTTTTTTGTTATTGAGATACCAAGTTGAGTCCTATACTACATGATTCAATCACTATCACAAGGTTTGGATGAGGTTTGTGGGGTTTAGCAATACCCTGGTTCTGGTACTGGACCTCTAACCACAGTGGGTGCGTGTGTGTATATTATGCATAAAGTCTCTACTGTACTCAATTTAAAGTAACTTATATGTGGCAAAGACGAGCCAAACCAGTCACAAATCGTGTTTCAGATTATAGAACTAAATTTATAACATAAAAACATTATTTCACTTCCTTATAAATAAGGAAGTGACAGTGTCAACCTTTTTTATAATGATTGCAGGGCAGAATTTTTAAGTACAATATTTGATTGCCCTTCGGGCAGGCCAGGCCTAGAGTTTGGTACAGACTTGGTATAAATTTGGTAAAAAGTGTACCTTAATAACAAGTTCAGCTCAAAAACAAAATATACAACAAACATGGTTTAATGAGTATTGCATTGCATAGTTTCAGAATGATGACCAATTTATGACTGCCACTGTTTTTCTAACTAATTGATGCTTGGCTTGCTTTTTGTAGGCGCAAGGGAAAGGCGGAATACTGTATAAATACCCAGTACCAGTAGTCGGCAGTGTCTGAATTTGATCATACGGCTCTATATCTGGTTTGACCACATTGAAATATCAGGGGGGATAAGCCACCGAGTTGCCTTTACATTACACTTTACTAATACACAAACCAATGGAGTATTGGCAGCTAAAAATTTGATCTTCCAGTTTCGTAATCTATGTTGTCAGAACATTAAACACTTGTTTCACAATTACTATTATGATGTCTGTTTTTAGAGATTTAAATAGGTTGTCCATCATCTGGAGGTACGTAAAATGTAGCTGCCTGTAAATATTTGGTTGCCCCGAGAGTTTGGTAGACATAGACATAGACATCACTTTATTAATCCAAATCCTTGGAAATTACATCTCTCTTTCAATAAATTAAGCAGGAAAAGTAATTCAATGCAATAAATAATAACTATCTTACATATCTACTATTAAATAGGTAAATGCCCCTCGCAATGAATGAGTTAGAATAACGGTTCGTGTTAGCAGCCGGTACCCTCAGTCTACCGCTGCGTTGTATAACGCAACTAGCAATAGTTGAATGTAACGAGTGACTTTCGTCAGACATCACGTTATCAAACTTATTAACTAGTCGTTCTTCGTAGACTGAGTGCACCGATTGCAGTTCCGAACCGATAATCTTCCCAAACCTGTTAACAAACTTCTGTAATCTGTCCCTATCACCTTGTGAAATATTCCCACCCCAACAAACTAAGCAGTAACAAAGTAATCCGAGAATAATAGAATTATAAAATGACAGCATTATCTCCTTCCTGACCTGAAAAGAATTAAGTTTCCTAAAGCAAAACATTCTCACATTAAGTTTCTTAACTAAATGGTCACAGAAAATTCCCCACGACAGTTGATTATCATAGATTACCCCCAGATATTTATACGATGTAACTTGTGCTATTTCTTTATTTTCAATAATGATACTTTCTCCCTTAACCCGCTTTTTTCGAAAATCAATCACCATTTCTTTCGTTTTCTCTATTAATTTCAAGAAAGTTATCTTTACAATAAGACACAAACCTTTGAATTTCTGAAATATAAAAAGACAGGTCGTCCTTCCTAATTAGACCCAAGATTACCGTATCATCAGCATATTTAATTGTTGGACATTCATTAGCTGATCTAAAGTCAGCAGTGTAAATAGTGAATAGAAACGGAGCAAGTACGGTGCCTTGCGGGGCACCAGTACTGCAATATAGGGTGTCAGAAATAATATTACCGATTCTTACATACTGTGGTCGATTTGTCAAATAGTTTAAAATGAAAGTAATAAGATATGGTGGAACATTCATATTAATGAGTTTAGTGGCCAAAATATGTGGTTGAAAGGTGTTGAAAGCTGACGAAAAATCAAAATACATCAGTCGCACCGAGTGGCCCTTGCTCACATGCTCCAAATGGGAATACAATCTATCATTTTTAAGAAGTGCATCTTCAGTGGAACGATTACTGCAGTAAGCAAATTGCAGGGGATCCATATAATTTTTAACAAAGGGTTTAAACACATTAATTACAATTTTCTCAAGTACTTTCATCGCCGCAGATGTAAGAGCTATTGGACGGAGATCGTTCATCTCACTGATCACTGGTCTCTTGGGTATTGGAACAATACATGATTTCTTCCATATTTTGGGGACTATCAAAAATTAAACAACCTGGAAAAAACTGAAGATAACTGGTCAGCACAGACTTTTAATACCCTAGGCAGTACTTTATCTGGGCCAGGTGCTTTCGATGTTTTAAGTTTCCTAAAATAGTTGCGGACAGTGGTTTCATCCGTTAAGAAATTCGAACTTACTGTATTATTTCCAAGTTCAGATAATATTTTGTCTCTTTCCACTCTAAAATTAGAGTAGGTAGGTCATTCTGTGAGCCTTGAGTTGGAGTAAGCCTACACTACTGTAATACCCGATTCACACGTACAAAAATCTTACCAAATGTAACAAAATGTAACCAAAAGTAACATTTTACGGCACGTGTGAAAGTACCTCCGTGTAATATCCTTGTAAAATCTCGGAACGTCTCGGTAATCTTTACCAGCCTCGCTGAGGCTGGTAAAGCTTCCGAGATGTAACATGGATGGATCTGCGCATGCGCAGGGATTTCAACACAACAACAATCTACTGTTTCACGGGGTTCTTTGAATTTTCTTCCTTCTGTATACGATTCTGATCCACTAGAAATAGATAGGCTCTATTTTTTCTAAATGATGAATGAATTACCCTTGTTATTGATGTTAATTAGTAATGGTAGAAGAAGAAGATATACATAAAATGAACGTCGGGATGGTGTTAGTACTATTACTAGGCTAGTATTACAAGAGTCCGAGACAGAAACGTTGGAAGCTATGCCTAGTTTAATAGTAGTAGTACAGCAATTGTTAAGGATATTGATTGCTTCGAATGTTTACTGTGATGGTGAGTTCAACAGTCCATCTGTGACAGGGGTTCTCAACTAGGCCTAGACTAGACCTATATCGCAGTAGGGGAAAAATGGTTCATTGAATACTTGGCATTACCTTACAGACGCGTGTGAATGCTTTTTATCTCGGTAGGAATAACTCGGGAGATCGCTCGGTTACAATTTGTTACTTTTTGTTAAATTTAACTTCACGTGTGAATCGGGTATTAGTCATTTCCACTCAGATCATCCCATATTGATCGTCATTGGAGATTACAGTAGCTTCAGTAATAAAAAATTATGTAAAAATAATAAGATAAAGGTTAAGTCATTCACACATGCTTTTAGGTACTGTAGTTTCAAAACAAAATCACATCCTTTAATCTACAATATGTTAAATTAACTTTCATATTAATCTGGGGTTGATGCAGGAGGGTGCAGATGGTGCGAGTACACCCCCTAAATTGTGTTAAGAAAAAAATTGTTATATTGTTGATGCGAAGATAAATTATATTAAATCTGGTATGAGAGTGCAATTTCCGGACACCTACTGAAGAGGTCCATATTCTCAAAAAAAAAATGTTTGCACCTCAGTCCCAAACTTGGTAGAGCTGAGGTGTTGTGGACTCACACGCTTCCTTACCACCAAATAAATGAAATTAATCTGGTATGCGATTGCAATTTCTGGGCACTTAGAGTTCCATATTCTCAAAATTTCACACAACCCCTTCCGCCAAATCCTGCATCTTCCCCGGTAAATAATTTAGTGAAAGGAACAAATTACGATTTTTGCCTAATGTGCAGTATGCCTACTGTACATTGAACTTTGAACTTGATGTTGAAGATAAGCATTATTGTAATTGATTCATAACATAAACAAAATATTGCGTGATTCATATTACGTTACATTTGAAATGTGTGTATAGTAGATATCCAACAATAACATCTGTGTACATTGTGTCTGTCAGTACCATTTACTGAAATCTGTTAATCTTTATAGTAGACTAAAGTTTCAAATCTCCAAAAGAATGACTTGGTTGCACTCCATCACTACTCTGGCAAATTTGAACAAGTCAAGGCTAGACAAATTCTATCATTTAGAACCATGCCAGGCATGAAGTTTTTTTGATGCCAAATGAAGACAAACGTAAATGTTGTCACAATAAAATATGTCTAAAATTACATGTTCAAAGCATTGTAAAATCGTATAATGTACCTCTGCGGCAGATGGAGGAGTTGGCACGGGTCTACAAGTGAAGCTGGACCATGTAAATGAAATCAGAAACTTGCAAATCCAACAAAAAATGTTGACTTACTGTATACACAGATAGTACCCTAACAAATTACATTTTAGAGACAAAGATCGTGAAAGTAGTTTATTTAAAATTATGTAAAATTACCAATAATGGTGGTGCCATATTACATTTGTGGACAATAATCATTTTGCCTAAGTGCTGGTTACAATGTGTATCTCTTTTCACACATCTTGAACCATTGAGCTTGGGGAAATACCCTGGAAGCACCCCCTTAGTGATCAGTAAAAATCTACAAAGCATTGCTGTAGGCAAATTAGTTCTAAATGGCTTTGTAAAAAGATCTTTGAAAATAAGATAACTTAATAATAATAATAATTGTCGATTTATATAGCGCATATTGTAAACTAACCTCTATGCGCTTTACATTATTACGTTTATTGCAAAAATACTATTCTTTATTCCAGGCTAAGGAAATTCTGACAAAGGAATCTAATGTACAAGAAGTGAAATGCCCAGTGACAGTGTGTGGAGATGTTCATGGTCAGTTCCATGATTTGATGGAACTGTTTAGAATTGGTGGAAAATCACCAGATACAAATTACTTATTTATGGGCGATTATGTTGATCGAGGCTATTACTCCGTTGAAACTGTCACCCTTTTAGTTACTCTGAAAGTAAGTTGCAAGTGGATCCTATAGTAATTTTTTTTTATCCTGCTGTACTTATCGATTTTAGTATTTTTATTATTATCAGTGATCATTGTATTGTATATTTAATTGCTACCCTTATAACTTGTTTTAGGCATTCTTCAACTTTCTATATCAATAGGCCATGTATGATGGGTGATTCCATTATTTTCCTCACGGTGTCTGAATACTGAACAATATGCAGGCCGTGTATGATGGGCAATTCCATTATTTTCAATATGCTTGACAGTAAAAATTTTTAATTACCTTGACCTTGTTCTTTGACCTTTTCCCATACTGTACGTCACCTCTTAGATTACTTTGTACCATTTCAGTGAATTGTATGATGATCTATTCCTTAGTTTTTGCGTAATCTTGCTAACAGACAGGGGTGAACCTTCTTGGTGGAGGTAATTAGTATTCTTACAGACAAAAGCCAGAAAAAGATGAGAATGTACAGGAAGCAGAAGAAAATATAAAGAAAGTGTACATTGGTATTCACTCATCCTATGTAGTTAATATAATATTGCAATACAATTTAAAAATATCAGCTTGTTTCTTAACTCAATTAAGTTTTTTTTCCCCCTAAATTTTTACATTACTTTTGTTCTGATCGGTTTCATTCCAAAATGACTGCCTTTTCATTATAAAAGATTGCTCTTAAAATATAGAATTTATCTTTTTGCAAGATTCTAAGGAATTTTTCAGAACTGTCCATATTTAGAATTTGATGTTTGCATGATTTGAAGGCCTAAATCTTTGATTTGCTGTCTCGTGCAGGTGCGTTTTCCAGAGCGAATTACCATCCTCAGAGGAAACCATGAAAGCAGACAAATCACACAAGTTTATGGTTTCTATGATGAATGTTTAAGGAAATATGGTAATGCAAATGTGTGGAAATACTTCACAGATCTCTTCGATTTTCTTCCTCTCACAGCTCTTGTTGATGGTCAGGTAAGAATTTACTATTTCTTCGATGTAGAATCAGTAGCTTCAAATACTGTAGCTACAGTATTTGCTAATGTGTTCCTTTTTAGTTACTGTCATAAATTTTCAGAAACCGTTCAATATATATTTAAGCTAAATTAAATATATATATATATCGTCCCGATTTTCCATGTCAAAAACATCAAAACATGGGGCGTCCCTATTTTCAGAATTTAAGAAAAAAAAATTACAATGTAAGAAGTATCCTCTACTTGCCAGTGTGATGAAGGGAATATTAGTCCGTAGTTCTCCGGGTATAATCCCATCTCCATGAATGTGAAATTGGCCCAATTTTAGGGGGTGGAATTATACCCGGGGACTCCCTAGTGTATGAACAGAACGAAAAGGACCATCTTTTTGCGAGGTGTCAGATGCGTTTCAACAATTGCCCTATGATTCAATAGCCTATCAAAAACAATATTTCAGCGAATAAATCATTCTTTACTCGAGCATCAAATTAAGAGCAGAGAGAACAGCTACCTAGGCCATATCTTGGTCTGACATCCCACTAAGCCAGCCTTTGCTTAAACTTATTTTCTTGCATGATGTAACAAGTTATCTTTAAAATACAAATTAATTATATATTTAAAAAGTATATATTTATACATTATAAAAATATATATTTACAATTCCATCATTTTTTTTAAATAAACTTTTTTTTTATTGATCAGTTCAGAATTATTGATAATTGTAATTGAAATATATTGCATAAAAACCGCATCTTTTATATTTATTGTGCGTTAATTAACCTATTTGGAGTAACATTCATTCTATGTTATAGCCTAGAACATGTTCATTCTCTTAAATATCCATACTTTTACGTTGTTAAATGACCAAATATATGGTAAGGAATTTAATCAATATAAAGAGATAGTTGTACAGTAATTGTACTTAGATTCCTATTTTTTTCCCATGTCATTAGATATTCTGTTTGCACGGTGGACTATCTCCTTCGATTGACACACTTGATCACATTAGAGCATTGGATCGATTACAAGAAGTCCCACATGAGGTATGTTAATTTTTTCGTGTAGTGTATTAATATAGTAATAAATATAACACAACTTCTTTGACAACTTTAAGCCCTATCAAAAAAAAGGAAATTTGAATTCACCTTAATATGAGAGAATATAATATAATGTTTATAATAATGTATTTATCATAGTAGTATTAAGCGATGTTGACAGTATTTTTCCCTGTATTATGTCACTTTTTCTTTTGATGTTAGTAAACTTATTTGATCTTTCTAAAGATGTGGCAGGATAACAATTCATGAAAAATCTTCAGGAAAATCTTCAAATTGTTTATTTATAAAAATCAAATAAGATATCACTTTGAAGTTTAATCAAGTCAAAGATTTAAAAAATCATTTTACACCGAAGAAATTTAGGGAGTATATATGCAAAATTATAAAATGGTATTACTTATATATTAGTAGGAATATTTTTTTTCTATAATGTTTTTTATTTTAAAGGAACTAACTTAATAAAATATGAGTAAGCAATTTTTAAAGTGAGCTATTCAATGTTTAAATTGAATATTAAAGGGTTTTTTAAAATTTAAACTATTCAAGCAATATACACAAATTGTAAAATAAAAATGATATTTGTATATTATTAAAAAGTGTAGTAAATAATTTTAAATATCATGAATTCCCGTGCCATAAGAACCGTGGCAAACTGAATGCACTATTAAACCTTTTTTTAACAGGGACCAATGTGTGACCTTCTGTGGTCTGACCCTGATGACCGTGGTGGCTGGGGTATATCCCCACGTGGAGCTGGATATACTTTTGGACAGGACATTTCAGAAACTTTCAATCATACCAATGGACTTACACTTATATCAAGGGCACATCAGCTAGTCATGGAGGTAGGCCAAGCAGTGTTGGTCATTAACATCTACACTGATAATAAATTATATACTGGTCATATTTTTTGCCAATATAGCCGGACTCTTTAAACAGTCTCTTCAGTCTGGGATGAGAATTGAGAATGGAGGAGAAAGAGTATTTATGGTGTGAATCCCACCAAGGATAACCCACTAAGTCTAAAGACATGTTTCCAGTAGGGTCCTTTTGGTTATGAATTGGGCAGTACACCAGGAGGAAACCCCCACTTTTTAGCGAAGAGTGCATGTTCTTTAACATGCACATGGGTCATAATGCACGCGGGACCAATGGCTTAAGCGTCTTACCTGAAAGACGTTGCGCTATTGTAACTTGCATTTCAGTCCTCCAGCTGAAATACAAGGAGAGCAGCGATGGAACCAAGAGACCTCCACGGTTAAGCGCACACATTGGCTACTGCCAGTTTAGCCGACTGAGCTAAGCTGTACTTGTTTGATAAAAATTATGGAGGATTTGAACTGGAAATTGAGACAAGCAAGATTAGCATTTGATCCATCTACTTCAAAGCTTTAATACAATTTATTAATTTTAATTTTTTTTCCCTCAGGGATATAATTGGTGCCATGATCGTAATGTGGTCACCATTTTCAGTGCACCTAACTACTGTTACAGATGTGGAAACCAAGCTGCAATCATGGAACTTGATGATGCCCTTAAATATTCATTGTAAGTAAACATTGCAATTGTTTTATTCTTACACCAGCTGTCCAGTATTTTCACATTGCAGTGTGATTTGCAATTAAAAAGCAGCCATTCAACAAGTTATTGTGACTTAACATTCAAGCAGCCATCCAGCAATTTACATTAAAATTTATTAAAAAACAGCCATCCAACAAGTTATTGTGACAACATTCAAGCAGCCATCCAGCAATTTACATTAAAATTTATTGTAAAGTGCCTTTATCATGCCTTAAGCATGACCGCTTTCTCCTAATAACTTGCTGACATACTTTTATTATATGCCTATTCACATAAGCAGTGGCTAGAACTGGATTAAAAAATACAAAAAGACAATAATATAACCAGTGTGTGCTAGTTAAGTACTTGTGTGCTATGGTTGTTTCATTTTTAGTTTTCCTTATAGAATTGCCTTAACTGTATAACTAGGTAATATGTTTTTGTTTTTTTAATACAGCTTACAGTTTGATCCAGCACCACGCAGAGGAGAACCACATGTGACACGCCGTACACCTGACTACTTCCTCTAAAGCCCACATCAAGGGCTGTGTGACAATCCTAAGTCCCAAAATTACATTTGTACAAGATCCTTAAGTTGCCGTTTGAAATCAAATTCAGATGAGAAGTCATCTTATAATGAAGGAAAACAAATTAATAGTATGGGGAGCAGTTTTATTATCGACAATGTTTCTATTAAGCAACATTAGAAGACACTTGGCAACCTGTCCAGATTTCATAAAAAAATATATCTAGTTCAAGTGGTAACAAGTAGTTAAACTGTTTAGTATCTATTCATCATGATTCAGCGTTTTGTTGTGAGGTTTGGTTTGTTCCGAGTGAGATGAGAAAAGAATTTGTAATTGTGTCAGGTATTTGTACTGTGGTTGTATGTTAATTACCCATTCTCATACCCTCACTCCCCATCTTTCCGTTACCCAATATAGCAAGGCCCAGGGTGAAATTGCACAACTTGAAGCTGTCTTCCTACACCAGAATTCATAGAATGGTTTTTAAAATGTTATTGGTGTAATGTAAGTGAAGCAAAAATTATATGGACTGCTGCTCCATGAAGATTGTGTAATGTTCTTGCTAGTATATTAATGCCTATGTTGCTAATGTGAATTATTTATGTTTAATAGCATTACTTGATGGTAAAACATACACTGATTAGTTGACAGCATCTGCAAAATCTCATTTTTCATTGTGCTTGTTAAATCCCCATTGTCTGTGTATATTTATAGATTGAAATTGTTTTGATATAAGACATTTACTGCTTAAGATTGATAAATTGCAAGGAAAAGTTTAGTAATTCTAATATTTTCTGAATAAGGAATTGTTCAAATTGCGAGTTTAACATTTGGTTATAAACAATATTATATTTTCAAAAATTTAAAAATCTAAGGGTTCCATGTACAAAAATGATCGCATATTGTGTTAACTTTTTATAAAATTGGTTTGACCTCCATTTTGAATCTATGCCATTTTTCAGTTTCCCATCAGAACAATCTACAAGGATGACTCTGAAGGAAGGTAGCAGCGTCACATGTTAATTTATTATTAAATTGCTTATACTGTATTTAGATTACCTTACTTAAGCCAATGCAATACTGTTTGAGGAACTCTTGAGTGGGAAAACTGTTGTTACTTGTTTTGTGGGTTTTTTTGCTAATTTCACCATCATTGTTACGTTAACATTAGAATTTTATTCTGAAGAAGTAGGTATGTAGCATAATTCGTTCATTCCTGAAATTCATTTATACCAGTTAATCATTTGGTTACATTTTTAAAGAATGGATTATGTTCTAAAACCCCCAATTTATAAGTACATATTCAAAATTTTAAAATTATTATATTTTGATGTTTATTTGACAATAAACTATATTTCATCAAGGTCCTATTTTAGGTCGAATGCAACATTGGTTATATAAATGTATCAGGAAATTTGACATTGTCAAAAATGTGATTGCTTACCGTTAATGTTTTCCACTCAAATTGATCATCACTGGATAAATTTAATGTTTGTAATTTAATCAGTCAGACAGTTAGGATTGCATTAGATTGGGTGCTTATCATAAACATTACGCTTAAATTGTGTTTAAGGGTATTGTTGCAGTCAGCTTTGCCAAATAGATGTTGTCCGGATGAATTTTTATTACATTCTATTTCCATAAATAAGCAAATAGTTTTAATTTCATTAGCTTCTGATTGGAACAAGGGTACAGAAACGGTATAAAAACGTTTTTCATTCAGTAATAACAGTATGTAAGTTCATTTCAGTGTAATTATTTTGTTCCACATCATTTACAAATTGTGTTGATTTTTATTTCTAGCTAATTATTGGTTGTAATAGCTTGCATGATATGTGATTAAATTTTAAAGATGCAAGATAGCGTGGCAGTGTGAACTGGACAGTGGCTTCATGTAGAATGCAACCAGGGCCTTTCAAAAATGTGCATACAAATTCTATTTCTGTCGTAAATAAATGTGAGATACTCTATTTGAATTGTCTTGAAATTTCTTGTTCATGTCTAGTAAGTTGAGATAATGTTATAATTTAAGATAATGATTATCTACGAATCAGCAGACGTTTACTATATAATTTTAAAACAAAATTTATTGACAAAAAAGAAGATCGATGTTTCGAGTCCATCATGGACACATTCTCAAGATCAAGTGAGAATGTGTCATATTGTTGTTCACTTGATCTTGAGAATGTGTCCATGATGGACTCGAAACGTCGATCTTCTTTTTTGTCAATAAATTTTGTTTTGAAAATGATTATACTGTAATGATTAATGATGGGAGTTGACAATGATGATGGAATAGTAGTAACAAAGTGTTTATTTTGCCAAATTTGTCATTCTTAGGGTTAGGTGTGAGTGTGAAATGAGAATCTTGTGCAAAATAGTAGGCTTTCTATCTGCTAATATCTACTGCTAATAGAAATACTGTACCTGTACTGATACTTTCTGTGGTGTAAGCCGGGCACACTGCATCATACAACGCATCCAATTCTGCTCCTTGTGACTGCTAGACGATGCAACGTTGTCAGCTGATTGTCGGTTGCAGTCTGAACGGATCACCATTAAAAAACAATCCGCTGCACACATGTCATGGCCCTGCATTTTCCATGGAATCACGTCGGGCGACGACCATCATATGCAGTTAGTTATATCCACACTATTAAATACAGAGTGTTTAAAATTTTAGGAGGGCCTAGTGATCCCACCTCTTTCACAGACAATGGTTTTATAGTGGAGCAGAGTTCGAAACTGTTTACGGTGCATGTATTAATTCCACTTTTAGACTGTTAATACAAGTGTTACAAAATATTGAACACCTGGCAAATTGAGGCCAGTATAATAGTCTACCAAGTCTTCTCTAGTGTTCCTATGAAGCAGTAGAAGACTGACTCGCGAGACAAATGATAATACAAGGGTAATACAGTAGTGAAAACCGATTTATTGAATTTGCTGGAGGTGGCTTATTTTTCCCGGCGATTCTATGCCGGTTGTGAGAGTGCGGGAGGCCGCCCCGGTTTCCGGGAGACTTCCGCGACTTGTTAGCAGCATGTCATTGACATCTATTTTTGTGATTTCCATTTTTTTTATGTATATTACAGTAGTAGCCAAACGAGGTAATTTCAAGCCGCCTTTCCTATGTCAAGTTAGAGGGCCTAATTACCTCCGCCAATGAAATTACAGTATGTATTCACCCCTGTTTGCTGTCTGTCTTCAAGATTACAAAAACAAACTAATGAATGGATCATTATAGAATTTAGTGGAATGGTAAAAAAAAGATGATTAACTTTTAGAAAGAAAAGTCAAGGTCACGGAAATTCGATTTTTTATCATCGAGCATAAAAGGAAATATTGGAATCACCCTCATACACGGCCTGCGTATTGTTCGGTACATGCAGGCACAGGGTGGAGGTATGCACTCTAGTTTGCTGTAGTTGACATGCACACATATCTGTCCCTGGTAGTTATATTAGTATTAAAATTCAATTATTTTGTTATTAACTTACAATTGAAATGTTTAATGTGACCACAATTTACCACTCAACTAAAAAAATAAATATCTTTTCTGTATTCTTTTACATAGAACCTTAAATTGGCTAGTAATAACTTTTACATAGAACCTTAAATTGGCTAGTAATAAATTTAAGGATTTTAAACATCTGTACTGTAAAAGTATGTGTTTTCAGTCCATTTCTGGACATATCAACTTGATAAGACATTTGATCCTTTTGAACGGGGTATTCAAATATTTCTTTTTTTATAAGCTGTTTTGAGATATTTATTTACTACAGTTTTGTCCTGGTTTACCAAAAAACTAATGTAGTATAATTATATATAAATCACTGCTTGCATAGGAACCAAGGTGCGTCGACACAGGTTTCATGTTGAAATTGATTCCTACATGGAAAAACTACATAATTATGCTATGTTGTCAAGTGTAAAGTTGAATCAGTCCTGAACGACTAAATTCTGAATAGAGCTGTTGTTTTGGCCTTCACTTGTTTGTTTTTTGTTTTTCTTTTGAAATTTTTGTAAGGCACGCTCTTTTAATCGTAGAGCGCCATATAAGAATGTCGAAATAATAAACAACCAAGAGTACCTCATTATTGTGATAAATAGAATATATTTATTAATCAAAACATTTACAAATTGCTTATTGTCATTTGATCACATACTTTAAAAAATTATTATTGTTATGGTAATGGACATTATTCTTCACTTCAATTACTAATATTAAATTAATATCGACCAGAGAAAACCCCCATAAAACGATATGATTATAAAAACACGACTGCAATCTCATTATCTTTCCACTCTGCTAAACTCCTTATATAGCTACGCTCCTCCTGTTCTGATCCTCATCATATTGTTCAACCTCCCGACTCTTCCTAACCATGCAACTGCAACTGTTAATCCTACAACTGCTCCAACTTCTGGGTTCCTCCATATTTCTCTTCCCTTCCAGACTCATAATCCTACACCTTCTCCTCCCCTTCTGATCCTCCTCATCGATCCTCTTTTCCCGAATCCTCATTACCATCGAGCTGCTCTTCCACTTCTGATCCTCCTCCTCCTCCTCCTCCTTATCCCTTTTCTCGTTTTTCTCATGAATCCTCATATTCCTACAGCTACTAGTTCTCTCCTGGTCCTCATCTTTTTTCTCCTCACGACTTATAATCCTGCAGCTGCTCCTCTCCTGATCCTCTTCCTTCTCATTCTCTTCCTCTTCATTTTTCTCGCCCTCTTTCTTACAGGACAAATTGACTGCATCTCCTTCAGCATTTCCATTACACTCTATGACATAAAATCTACGGATGTAATAAACAACAAGTTTAATTTACAGTGTATCCAAATGCTCGGCCCAGCTTTTGTGGTGTCAATAGTAAATGTTTCTCTGCGCAATAGTTTTCCTTATAATAATATCAAAACACTTAAAATACTAATGGTTATTAAACATAAACTGAAACTTGTTATCAGTAACAATGGCAAAACTTAATTTAATTTTATTTCAATATTATTACAACATTATCCTAATGAAATTTTAAATAGCAATCTGTTGGTTGATCTTTGAATTTTTTATTTTGTTTAATACGGCATTAAGTTACAGGCAGTGCAAGACAACTACAAGGCTACAGCTACAGACATTAAAATATTTAAAGCATGATATTTGTTCTTCGTTCTTGTACTTATTTTTCTTGGGTATGGACAAAGTAACTTACCTTGGTGACTTCGTTTTTGTATCTTCAGTTACATTCTTCTTAATTTTCAACAAGTCCCTTAGAGCTGCGAGTACCTTTGATTTTCTTCTACATGCACCACACCTTAATAACAACAAAATACAACGTGATCAAAACGAGTGATTATTATGGCAATAAAACCGCAATAATGTTTTAAAACTGTTTTACTTACTTTCTTTTGTACACCCTATCAAAATGCCGTTCATCATCTCCCCTTCTCAGACAATCGTCAATATTAGATATTTTATCTTCATATTTGTAAATTATTTGTTCACGTTTAGAAATTCTGAAAAGAAATATGAAATTATGATTTGGTTAGGCATAAACATGTTCTTTGCAGCACCTATTTAAGCCTAAGTTTTTGTCTTCTCAATATTTAGAAAATGTACCGACAGGAAGGCTATTATGATTGATACAAAATTGTTGATAATTATATAATTCAAAAATAATGGTAACAAGTCAACTATTAACATTTAACACATAATAACAAATCTGCATATAATGTAATTAAAAATGAATGATATTTTTATGATATCAATAACATTATAATAATCAATAAAACAGCTTAAGACTTTCTTCTATATTATTGATCGTACTCACGCATTTATCATTGATTCGTTTTTCTTACTCAATATCTTGATTGTTTCTCTCAGTTCATTATTTTCAATCTTCATATTTTCCGAACGCTGTAATTCGGTTTCCTCCAGACTAAATAAAATACAATTGGACAGCTAGACAGGTAAAATTGGTAGTGTTTTCAAGTTTTTAATAAGAAATCTAATTAATATTATATATTAACATTTAACACATAATAACAAATCTGCATATAATGTAATTAAAAATGAATGATATTTTTTATGATATCAATAACATTATAATAATCAATAAAACAGCTTAAGACTTTCTTCTATATTATTGATCGTACTCACGCATTTATCATTGATTCGTTTTTCTTACTCAATATCTTGATTGTTTCTCTCAGTTCATTATTTTCAATCTTCATATCTTCCGAACGCTGTAATTCGGTTTCCTCCAGACTAAATAAAATGCAATTGGACAGCTAGACAGGTAAAATTGGTAGTGTTTTCAAGTTTTTAATCAGAAATCTAATTAATCTTGGTTTGAAAAAACCCATGTTTTATTTAACGGTATCTATGCTTGTAACAAAATCTGATTCAATCCAGCATTTATAGAATATCAACTGCACATGCTATTTTTTATATTTCAAATTCACTCAACTGTTTTGTTTTATTTTACTTAGGGTATTTCACTTGACTCTTTTTCTAATTAAAATATTTGAAGAAAAATAAAACTTGTTTAGCAAGAACATCTGACGGTTTTGATAAAAGTGTTATTCATTAGGTGGGTTAGAGAGAACTGTAATTGGTCGCAGCAGAAAGTACAGTCATATTTGCTTTCTGGCACTGTAAACGTATATAAATATAATAAATAGGTGAATGATAGAAAGCGTAGGCCTATGCAATTTTTATTATCAATTATTCTACTTAATATCAATTTTCTTCTCTTCCGCTATGCGTAAAACGGTGATAAAATAATATTAGATCTAAGAGATGGACTTTATCATCATATAAAAATCAAATAAGGCATATGGTGATTATTATTATTATTATTATTATGATACCATCGTAAAAATTAACAAATAAAGACATCATTATCATGATCCTCAAAACATAATCGGAGCCGTCGTTAGCACTAATCATCACCATCAAGTACAAGCCTATCTATTATAGATGGCACATTTTGACTTAATTGAATTTTAAATCCGTATGCTAAACATAGCTGAGTTGTAATGTCATGCCCCATGTATCTAAAATTACAATGATAAATACGCTTAAAATATTGTACCTTTCAGGTTCGTTGGTGACTTTTTCTAATGCCATCGGTAATACAGGTAGTTCTGAGTTCATTTTAGCTTCGTGGTCCTCATCATCAGTTACACTATAAATATAGTAGTTTTTTATATAAATTTTGTCACAATTGTTCTAATTTTTTTAAATATATTTGATCACTGTTGGTTCGTTCATGCTTAATTATTTTACATTTCTTATATTTCTGGGCATGGAAGCAATAAATAACCTTGGAGATTTAGTTCCTGTATCTTCAGTTACATTTTTCTTGATCTTCAACAAGTCCCTCAGAGCTGCGAGTACCTTAGATTTTTTTCTGCATGCACCACACCTTGTAAATAACAACAAAAATATCATGTGACCATGATTATAGACATGGTAACAGAACTTCAATAATGGATTGAAACTGTTTTACTTACTTTCTTTTGTACACCTTATCAAAATGCCGTTCATCATCTCCACTTCTCAGACAATCGTCAATATTAAATATTTTATCTTCATATTTGTAAATTATTTGTTCACGTTTAGAAATTCTGAAAAAAAAACATGATTTGTACAAACTCTTTACAATCGAAGACTGGATTGCTCTAATCCATGATGTAACTAGCGAAATGTTCACACTTTAGGTCTAAACATAACCAATATCTGTGATGCCATTAGATGATAAACTGTATCAGCATGGAGAAAGACATAAAATTAATTATCAAAATCATCAGAATCTAGCAATTCATTTATATTGGTGTACATTGTAGGATATTTTAAACTTTGTTTTCAACAATACTTTCACTTACTAAATATTTTTAAATAAGTAGAATAGATATGATGGGATTAAATTAATAACTTTCTAGAAAAACATAATTTTGAATATGTTACTATGGTTGAGTTTAGTAGCTAAGTTTGAATTTTCATACATTTTATCAATATAATATTTTATCTATAACCTTTATTAAAATAATAGTAAATTTTAACTTACTTATTTCTCATTTCAGCATTCTCCACTTTCAAAGAGTCGAGTACCTCAGTCTTTACTTTCATTTCTTGAATATGGATTCTTCTCTCTTCTTCAATCCTGTGA
>NW_022742159.1:1399368-1407886 GCF_011630105.1 Anneissia japonica | reverse complement strand
AGATAGTACTCTAAACGGGTTTTGTTTTAGTTACAATTTAAGATTTTCCTGTGTTAAAAACATGACTTTTTTATACTCTTTCTGAAACATAACTTGTACTTTATATATAATAAGTGAAATCTGTATATTATTAGTTCCTGAAACAGCAATAATACGAAAGTACTAAGCTACTGTACTGTAACGCATAGGCCTATTTTGATACACTATTTAGATAGGCTCTTCTTTTTCCATTTTGATTTCAGAGGTCAAAAACACTTTTCAATTTTTTTTCAATCATATAGTGGTGTAGAATAGTTGTTGAGAGCATTTTCCAGGAAAAATTAATGTGATACGACCCTCCGTTATGGAATTGAGGACAAGAATTTCTCAAAGCTAATCTTATTTCTGTTGCTTACGCACCACTGACTTGGGTTGTTTGTCATAACTTCAAGATGTCTACCTATTCGTGGAAAAGGCGTATTATATTTAGTTACAGTAAATTATAACTTACTTATTTCTCATTTCAGCAGTCTCCACTTTCAACGAGTCGAGCTCTTTGGTCTTTACTTTCATCTCTTGAATATGAATATGTTTGTTTTCTTCCATACTGTAAAAATAAAATATAGTATAAATATAGAGATTTATCATCATCACTATCATCATCATTATCATCATGAACATCATCAACATTAACATCATCATCATCATCAGAAATATCAACATTGTCATCATCATCGACGTCAGCAATATCATCTATTATTTATGTTTCGTCTCACCTATTTTTAATTTCAACAATGTCCATTTTTAATGAGTTGAATTCTAGAGTTTTTACTTCCGTTTCTTGAATATGGGTTCGTTTTTCGTCTTCCAATCTGTAAAGGGTAAAGTAAAATCTTATAAAACTTATCATCGTAACATTCATCATCAACACCATCATCACATCACTATCCTCAATAACATTTGTTTTTGTATTAAGTTATAATAAATTTCGCCTAACCTATTTTTAATTTCAACAATGTTCACTTTCAATAAGTCGAGTTCCTGAGTTTTTGCTTCCATTTCTTGAATATGTATTCGTTTTTCGTCTTCCAATCTGTAAAGAGTAAAGTAAAATCTTATAAAAAATTATCATCATCATCGTCATCTCCATCATCATCTTCACCATCATAATCTTCACATCACTAATTAAAATAACATGTATTTAGTTAGGCTATAATTATTTTCGCCTCACCTATTTCTAATTTCAACAATGTCCATTTTTAATGAGTCGAGTTCCTCAGATTTTACTTTCATTTCTTGAATATGGATTCGTTTTTCTTCTTCCATGCTGTAAATAGTAAATATAGGAAAAATATATAGACATACCATCATCATCACCTTTATTATTATTATCATTGTCATCTATATCATAATCATTTTCAACACCGTCACGAACAATAACGTCTATTTTTTGTATTAATTTTTTTTAAAAATCTTCTAACCTAGTTTTAATTTTAGCATTCAACACTTTCATTGAATTGAGTTCCTCGGCCTTTAGTTTTATTTCTTGAATATGAATTCTTTTCTCTTCTATGTTGTGCATTAGGTAAAATACAGAGACTTATCATTATCATCATCATCATCATCATAATTATCCTCATTATCCTCATCATTATCATAATCATCTTCACCACCATTATATTTTATAATACTGAATTTAGTTTCACCTATTCTTCATTTTAGCATTCACCACTTTCAATGAGTCGAGTTCTTTGGCCTTTAGTTTTATTTCTTGAATATGAATTTGTTGTTCTTCTTCCAATCTATAAAGAGTAAAGTAGTAAAATATAGACCATTGTGGCGTCATTATCATTGTCACCATTATCAACAATAACATTATTATTAGTATTATTATTATTATTATTTATTATTATTATTATACACTTTAACTTACGTATTTTTAATTTCAGCAGTCTGCACTTTCAACGACTCGAGTTCCTCGGCTTTTACCTTCATTTCTTGAATATGAACTCGTTTGTCTTCTTCCATGCTGTAAAAAGATAAAAATTAGAGAAACTTCACTACCAATCATCACCATTTATTCAAAACCATCCACAATTACATTATTAATTTATTTAGTTAGAGTAAATGTCAACTCACTTATTCTTAATTTTGGCATTCACCATTTTCAATGAATTGAGTTCCTCGGATTTTTCTTCCAATTCATTATCATGGATTCGTTTTTCTTCTTCCATCCTGTAACGAGTCAACAATATTTAAGTACAGTAGAGAAACTAATGACTACCATCATTGCCATTATAATCAATTCAATTTATTTAGTTAGAGTAAATGTCTTTATTATTATTATCATTGTCATCTATATCATAATCATTTTCAACACCGTCACGAACAATAACGTCTATTTTTTGTATTAATTTTTTTTTTTTAAATCTTCTAACCTAGTTTTAATTTTAGCATTCAATACTTTCATTGAATTGAGTTCCTCGGCCTTTAGTTTTATTTCTTGAATATGAATTCTTTTCTCTTCTATGTTGTGGATTAAGTAAAATACAGAGACTTATCATTATCATCATCATCATCATAATTATCATCATTATCCTCATCATTATCATAATCATCTTCACCACCATTATATTTTATAATACTGAATTTAGTTTCACCTATTCTTCATTTTAGCATTCACCACTTTCAATGAGTCGAGTTCTTTGGCCTTTAGTTTTATTTCTTGAATATGAATTTGTTGTTCTTCTTCCAATCTATAAAGAGTAAAGTAGTAAAATATAGACCATCGTGGCGTCATTATCATTGTCACCATTATCAACAATAACATTATTATTATTATTATTATTATTATTATTATTATTATTATTATTATTATTATTATACACTTTAACTTACGTATTTTTAATTTCAGCAGTCTGCACTTTCAACGACTCAAGTTCCTCGGATTTTACCTTCATTTCTTGAATATGAACTCGTTTGTCTTCTTCCATGCTGTAAAAAGATAAAAATTAAAGAAACTTCACTACCAATCATCACCATTTATTCAAATCCATCCACAATTACATTATTAATTTATTTAGTTAGAGTAAATGTCAACTCACTTATTTTTAATTTCGGCATTCACCATTTTCAATGAGTTGAGTTCCTCGGATTTTTCTTCCATTTCATTATTATGGATTCGTTTTTCTTCTTCCATGCTGTAACGAGTCAATAATATTTAAGTACAGAGTACAGAAACTAATGACTAACATCATTGCCATTATAAACAAATACTGTATTTAGTTATCATAAGTTTTGTCTCACCTATTTTTATTTTCAGCATTCTCCACTTTCAATAAGTCGAGTTCCTCGGCCGTTACTTTCATTTCTTGAATATGGACTCGTTTGTCTTCATCCATGCTGTAAAGAGTAAATAAATAAGTATTATCATCACGAGCATCATCGTGACGTCAACATCATTATTATCATCATTGTCACCTCCAACAACAATAATATCTGTTATTGTATTTAGTTAAGTAAATTTTAACTTACATATTTTTAATTTCAGCATTCTCCACTTTCAATGTGTCGAGTTCCTCGAATTTCACCTTCATTTCTTGAATATGGACTCGCTTGTCTTCTTCCATGCTGTAAAGTGTAAATCAAATAAATTACAGAGACCTATTATTATCATCACGGGCGGTCATCATCGTGGTGTCAACATTATCATTATCATCATTGTTACCTCCATCAACAATAATATCCGTTATTGTATTTAGTTATGTAAATTTGAACTTACATATTTTTAATTTCAGCATTCTCCACTCTCAAAGTGTCGAGTTCCTCTGATTTTACCTTCATATCTTGAATATAGACTCGTTTGTCTTCTTCCATGCTGTAAAGAGTAAATCAAGTAAAACACAGATACTTATTATATTATCATCACAGTGGTGATTGTCACCTCCATCAACAACAACACCTATAATTAATGAAATTATCTCTCTTTTTTCTTTACATCGGAGTGGCCTGCTCTGTCTCTTGGGGCGCCTACTGTGGTCGCAGAATCTGAGCATCCAGTCATTTCTGGCAGGGTATAATGTGAAACCTGCTCCTTAGTTCGCGCCACCTGGTAGGGGACCGGGATTGCGCAGGGCAGAGGCGGCGCGGATGGTTGCCCCTTTAGACACTTAGTGCTATTTTGCCACCGCACCTAAGTCAGCATCAGCTATTGTTGGTCCAATGCTGGACGAAAGCCTCAGCATGTTGACGCCAAATCAATCTCTCTCTTGCTGTGTTGCACCAAATTCACTCTTCCTCAATACGTATCGATCTTATCTCTCCATCTTCCCCTGTTCCTTTTGCCATCCATGGGTCTCCATTCTGTTGCTACTGCTTTTTTCCATCTGTTTTGTCTGAAATTCTGTTAACATGTCCTGCCCACTTCCATTTTCTTAGTTTAATTATTTCCATTATACCCTGAATTTGTGTTTGTGGCCTAATCCACTTATTTGTCTTTCTGTCTCTGATACTACCTAACATGTTCCTTTCCATATTGTCTTGTGCTGCGGCTAACTTCTCCATTTTAGTTGTTAGTGTCCACCTTATTATGTTATTGTAATATTATGCTTTTTGTTTTATAATTATTTGTAAAGCGCATATGCACTGCGCAATATACGCAAATGTAAGTTGTTATTATTATTATTATTATTATTATTATTATTATTATTATTATTATTATTATTATTATTATTGTTGTTGTTGTTGTTGTATTTAGTTGTATAGAATTTCAACTCACTTAATTTTAATTTCAGTATTCATCACTTTCAGTGAGTTGAGTTCTTCGGTCTTAACTCTCATTTCTTGAATATGGACTCGTTTGTCTTCTTTCATGCTGTAAAGAGTAAATAAGTAGTTATGACCATCGAGGCACCAACATCATTATCATCATTGCCACCACCATCAACAATACAACCTATTATTATTATTTATAATAAATTTTAACTCACTTATTTTTAATTTCAGCATTCTCCACTTTCATTGAGTCGAGTTCCTCGGATTTTATCGCAATTTCTTTAATACGGATTCGTTTTTCTTCTTCCATGCTGTAAAGATTCAATATATAGAAAAATATAGACATATTATTCACTATATCTATAATATCTCTACATCATTATCGTCATCATCACAACCATCAACAATAACATCTTTTTTGTATTTTGTTGTATACTATATCATCAATATCACTTATCATCATTATCATCATCAAAATAAATGTCACGGAAAAAAGATTGGTAAACTAATTATATTTTACTGTTTGTTTTATTGTAATTAATGCTGTGTTTGTTGACGGGGGATTGTATACATATCTTTTGATGACTGTGCTATACTTACGTCTGCGTATCCTCGACAGACCCTGATCTATAATCTCGTTTACTTTGTATTTCGTTAATTTAATAAACAAATAATAAAGACCTACAAAAGCTAGAAAAATATTTATTTAAAATGCGAAATACAAAACACATACCCATCAGTTAGTGTGTTTACTGTAGCCTTCAGATGCTTGATGTTGTCTTTCATATCTTCCACCTCATTCACAAGTCTTGTTATTTCCTCGTGTGTCGTCTTGACGTACGTTATAACACCCTGTTAGTGTTCAATATTTTTATGAGGATTTGGAGGAAAGTGGTGCGTCTAGCAGAGCGAAACTTGTCACTCAAGCATTATACTTTTTTCGTGCAAAAAATATTCTGACCAATCACAGACTCGGGTCATCATTCGCTAGTCTGATTAAGCATACTGAGCACAAATCACCAAAAATACCGTATTCAATTCAATTTAATTTGTTGCTTCAATACGCCAGCAACGGACAATACAATGCAATACAAATTACAATAAATAATTTTACAACATATGTATGAATAAACTATATGGGGAGTTAATATTTGCCTGTTGAGAGCTTGCTTTATATGGGAAGGGGAGAATGTGGATGGGTTAAAAGACAGGGAGTATGCAAGGGTAAGGGAATATGGAAGAAATGATGTCTCAAAGCGGCGCCCAGGTGCGACATGTGATAGGAAGGAGAGAGTTAATGTAGGAGTAGGAGTAGAGAGGCATATTGTATTTGCGACGTGAAGGGATGTGGGAGCGAAAGGGATTATTTTCATTCTGGGCTCTTCCCGAGGCTGCAGATGGTTTACAATTCAGAAGTGGAAATATTAAACTGATTAATATTCTGTGATATGTAGAATGTCTAGATAAGCCTGAAAATATTTTAGGAAAGAGGTAATTAATCCCTTTTAATCTTTGGGCGTTTACCATAAATGCAATACGCGTATTCCATGGCAGGGAAGATATGAGATTTGAATAAAAGAAAGCAAGTGATTGATAATAAAGATAGACTGCAACAACAACAATAATAATAGAAATAATAATTAATAATAATAATAATGTTAATAATTATAAAGTATAATAACAATAATAACACTAATAACAACAATAATAATAATAATACATTGTTATAGCAATAACAATAACAATAGTTAGCAGCAGCAACAACAACAATAATAATAATAATAAAATCAATAATAATAATAATAATAATAATAATAATGATAATAGTTAAGAATAATAACAATAATAACACTAAGAACAGTAATAATAATAATAATAATAATACACTGTAATAGCAATAACAATAGCAGCAGCAGCAACAACAACAACAACAACAACAACAACAACAATAATAATATTAATAATAATCCAACCAATAAATTTTAACCAATAAAATTATTCGAATAAAATACTTGGAAATTAATGGGCCTTTTACATGAATATATGTATGCATAATGTGCTTGTTCTGAATACCAATACAATTTCGAACTAAAATTATTTATTTTATATTAACGTTAACTTATTTTATATTAAGTGTATCTTACTTTTGATTTTAAATCTTTTTTGCATAGTTTTGTATCCCATGCCTCATTGAGTTCATTCGTTGGACATCCTTTGGTGAGCGTCGTGTCACCGCTGGAACGAATTGCTGAAGAAAGCTGTGGTGCTGTTATTGCACATTCTTCAATATTTAAACTAAAGAAAAAATATCAACATTGATTTTAACTGCTGATTACATTAAAACCAGCAAACATGTTGCGTATAATAAAAGACTTGCATGCCTTCAACTTGATTACTGTTGTCACTTTAGAACCTATAGGCTAGGACCCGGCTGTTAAATATTCATCAAATTGAATCTATTTATAAACGTACAACGTGATTGACTATACAAACAATAATCCCTGGTTAGAACATACTTATAGTAAAACAGATCTAACTAACCATGATCATTTGGTTCCGTTAAAAACCCAGGCTAGGCCCCATAGGAAAAAATATGGTGATATTTGTTCGCCCAATAGACTAGTTTCCCCACTGTTTTTAAATTGGCGTATTAAAAAATCTGTTGTGCATTATTAACAATTTCCATGTTTTTCGTAAAGCACACCTTCAGTGTCGTAAAAGAATCTCTAACATAAGAAAAAACTTTTGCAAACTAAGGAATTTAAGACTTGGCCTAGCCTAGGCCTAAGAATCTAACCTAACACTATGAAACGTTCAAAAAACAATTGAAACGTATCCTTGAACCAGCAGATACTTACGTCTGAGTAACTTCAGTAATATCCATTACTTAATAGTAGATACGAGTTTAATACGATAATTATTTTAGAGATCGATAAGAGTGCGTGCAACCAGAACAAGTATTAGCAACCGAATGATCTTTCACAACATTGTTACTGTGGTATACAATGAAGTAACTTAGCAACATGTCGCGAAACGCGCGCGCGTATTACTGTGGCTTTCGGCTCCAAAGCTACTACAACCATACAACCAACTACAACTTTACTCTAATTTTCGATGGTAGCTAGATATAATAATGGCATCGGTCTTCTTTCAAAGTTAGCATAAACTTGTCACCCCACGTTCACACAATGGAAAATGTCATGACGGGTAATAATATGCAAATATCAGTACCAATGAGACGATATACGGTGTGCTATGAGATTATAAGCGAATAATTTTTAAATGTTCAGCCTTTTTTTTTATCGTACCAAACATCGCAATTTTATTCATCCATGTTGAATATTGATTAACAATAAAGTAATATCGTATCGTATTATTAATAAGGCCTATATTATGTTAGCAGAAGCGGATACAGGATTTTTTCAAAGCGGGGCGGAGGTGGGAAGAGGGTCAGTGACGGATCACGTATTTGTATTCTGCTTTTCCTTATTTCAATATATGGCATTGGCATGTATTGAAATTGAAAAATGTAGGCCTAGTGGCAAAACGGGAAAATATACAGAATAGTGCAGAGTAGCATTAAACGAAGGAGGGTTGTTGAAACCACAAATGTGAAAACGCCCACCAACGTAACAACACATCGCCCACAAATGTAATAATGCCCACAGATGTAACAACCAACACCCACAAATTTAACAACCAGTGCCCACAAATTTAATAACGATCGTCGTCTTGCCACAAATATGATAACGCCCACAAATGTAAC
>NW_022742159.1:1390069-1399013 GCF_011630105.1 Anneissia japonica | reverse complement strand
CTCTATTATTAAACGTAGGCATCAATATATATTATATACAGCAACTAGGCCTATGCAACTACTGTACAATTAATATTGGGTACCTCGTGTGCTGTCTCTTATACACATCTAGATGTGTATAAGAGACAGGTAGCAAGATATAATAATGGCATCGGTCTTCTTTTAAAGTTAGCATAGACTTGTCACCCCACGTTCACACAATGGAAAATGTCATGACGGTAATAATATGCAAATATCAGTACCAATGAGACGATATACGGTGTGCTATGAGATTATAAGCGAATAATTTTTAAATGTTCAGCCTTTTTTTTATCGTACCAAACATCGCAATTTTATTCATCCATGCTGAATATTGATTAACAATAAAGTAATATCGTATCGTATTATTAATAAGGCCTATATTATGTTAGCAGAAGCGGATACAGGATTTTTTCAAAGCGGGGCGGAGGTGGGAAGTGGGTCAGTGACGGATCACGTATTTTTATTCTGCTTTTCCTTATTTCAATATATGGCATTGGCATGTATTGAAATTGAAAAATGTAGGCCTAGTGGCAAAACGGGAAAATATACAAAATAGTGCAGAGTAGCATTAAACGAAGGAGGGTTGTTGAAACCACAAATGTGAAAACGCCCACAAACGTAACAACACATCGCCCACAAATGTAATAATGCCCACAGATGTAACAACCAACACCCATAAATTTAACAACCAGTGCCCACAAATTTAATAACGATCATCGTCTTGCCACAAATGATAACGCCCACAAATGTAACAACAAAACATGACATCTACGCCCACAAATGTAATTTTAATTTACTTTCGAATGTAGGAGCTAAGACCTACAAAATATTAACCCGTACATTTTGTGACAGAAGTATGACGTTTCGAGCGTTTAATCTATGAAGTGTGAGAAAAGTGAAAAGTCCATTTCTAAGCGTCTGGGAGGAGCCACATGTCAAATAAAGATTGTTATAGTAAATCATTATGTTCATTATGCATGCGGCAAAAATTGTTAATTCTTTAAATGTGATGGAGAACCTGATATGACAGCTTTCAGGTTATTTCAGGTCAAAGGTTATTTAAAGTCAAATGTTGGAAAACGTCATGATATAATATAATGGTGCATGTGGTTAAGCAGCTGAAGCGGGGCGGGGGGCAGGGGCCATTGCTCCCCCTCCACTTTTTCTACTGTGGACCTGCCCCCCCCCCTAAACTTTTGTGACTGTTCCCAGCACCAGTGACAAACATTTTACAAACGCTGCAATGCCATTATTATTATTATTATTATTATTATTATTATTATTATTATTATTATTATTTTGTGCTTAGGCCTACACCTTGCCTTTTGCGCCGTAATAAATTGACCTATTATTAATATTATTATAAAATAGAGATTTTTTTTTCATTTTCTAACAAAGTTTCCTTGAAACCCATTCTCGAGCATGAAGAAAAAATCGCCTGCATTCGTGAATTTTGTATTTAGGCATATAGGGGGGGGGGGTAGGTCTTAATGCTCTTAATGGAGCGACGTTCTAGTTTTCTTTATGCTAACCACGAAGATGTATAGTAAGTGTAACTGGCTGGCTTACAGTAAACCCGAAAACTAGCGTAATATAACCTCATTTAAACTCTATCTAATTTAACGAAAACAATAAGATACTTAATTAGGAATTTTTTTAAAATAAAGTTCTCTGAAGGTTAACCACTGAATTTCCAGTACACTTAATGTGTTATAGGTTGTAAAAACTGTATTAAGTAAAAAAAAAACTTCGCTTGACATTAGGAATTAATGATTTGTGAACAAAATGATAGGCTATGTCAAGTGTTATATTGAACAGTGGCAGATTCAGTGGGGAACCCAGTCAACACGGGACCCCATCCTCCTATTTTTTTTCGAAATAAAAAAAAAATGGAGAAAACAGACAAAGTTTTATTCAATTTTTAATCTGAGAGTGCCATTTCGGCCATCTAGAGGTGCCATAATCATAATGTTTTCTTACCTCAGCCCCAACAGTTGTGGGGCTGAGGCGGGTGGACATTCTATTTGCGCAAGACCCTCCCTGGAACCCCTCTATTTCGACATCCTGGACCCGCCACAGTATCATTTCCGGGCTTCATAGAAGGGTAATTTTTATCCATCTGGGGAAAAGTGAAGTTTTCGTCGGGGAACCCATATCAAGGATAACCTTCATGATAAATAATCCATTCAGGTCGTGGAAGCCATCTCGACTTTGTTCGGAAATCTGTGGCGCGTTTTAGGGGGGGGGGGGTAGATGTGTATAAGAGACAGAGGCTAAATTGTTCAATTTTTTTTAAAATGTAGATATAAGGAAAATTATATTCAAATTTTAAGTCTGAGAGTGTAAATTCCAGCCATCTAGAGGTGCCATAATCGCAAATTTTCTTACCCCAACCATGGTGGGACTGAGGTGGTATAGATTCTCCATCTGCTGAAGCACCTAGTGGCGGATTCAAGGGAACCCAGCCGGCCCGCCACTACCCCCCCCCCCATTTTTCAATAAAAAATAAAGATATAAAGAAAATTATATTCAAATTTTATGTCTGGAAGTGCAATTTCCGGCCATCTAGAGGTGCCATAATCACAAATTATGGTAGTGTATATCTTCTGTCTGTGAAAGTACCCTTCCTGGGCCCGTCTTTCGAATTCCTGGATCGGCCACTAAATTACAACAAATATAAAATCATATTACAGTAGCTTCATGTCTATAAAATCAATTTCACCAAACTTGGCGGCCCCCTGATTAATGAAATAGTAATACGTCCATGCAAAACCTGCTATTAAATAAAAACGTTATCTATTTGATTCTGTTTTAAAAAATAATCTTATAAAATAAGTTTATTTTCTGCGATAATTTTATGCACATGCATTCATGTTTTCAATGTTAATCTGGTTGATAAATAATATAAAAAAATTATTATTATTATTAATAATAATAATAATAATAGTAATAAAGGTGCTCGAAATAATGCTTTAGTGAATAATTAATAATACTTCAATAATGCTTCAATAGGCCTATTTACGATAGTGTGATTAATGAGATAATTGTTGATTAAGTTATAGAAATATAATAGGTAGGCCTATATACCATTAATAATGATTCAACATATTAAATCAACAATACGTCGTAAATGTAAAATTTCTTTGGTTTAATAATAATAATAACAATAATAATAATAATAATAATAATAATAATAATAATAATTTTACGATAGTTTGATTAATGAAATAGTAATAATCAGCATATTAAATAAAATTACGTCCATACAAAACCTGCTTTTAAATAAAAGCATTATCTATTTGATTCTGTTTAAAAAAATAATCTTATAAATTCTAAGTTTATTTTCTGCGATAATTTTATCCACATATGCATATTAATGTTTTCAATGTTAATATGGTTGATAAATAATATATATATATAAAAAATATATAATAATAATAATAATAATAAAGGTGATCGAATAATGCTTTAGTGAATAATTAATAATACTGCTATAATGCTTCAATAGGCCTATTTACGATAGTGTGATTAATGAGATAATTGTTGATTATCTCAATTTATATAGAAATATAATAGGTAGGCCTATATACCATTAATAATGATTCAGCATATTAAATCAACAAATGTATATGTATATATATGTATATGTATATATATGTATATGTATATATATGTATATGTATATATATGTATATGTATATATATGTATATGTATATATATGTATATGTATATATATGTATATATATATATATATATATATATATATATGTATATGTATGTGTATATATATATGTATATGTATATATATATATTATATATATGTATATGTATATGTATGTATATATATATAATTTATATGTATATATATGTATATATATATATAATATATATATTATATATGTATATATATGTGTATATGTGTATATATATATATATGTATATGTAAATGTATATGTATATATGTATATGTATATGTATATATATGTATATGTATGTGTATATATATATATGTATATGTATATATATATTGGATTGGATTGGATTGACTTTATTCGGTGTAAACACCAAGGATAGCCCACGAAAGTCTAGAAGAAGACTTTTTTTCCAGTGGGGTCCTTCTGGTGGGGATTGGACAGTACACCGGGAGACAATCCCCTACTCTTTTCCGAAGAGTGTACTGCGTTCTTTAACGTGCACATGGACCATAAATGCACACGGGACCAACGGCTTAAACGTCTCATCCGAAAGACGGTGCGCTATTGTATATGTATATATGTATATGTATATGTATATATATATGTATATATATATATATGTATATATTGTATATAGGCATATATATGTATATATGTGTGTATATATATATATTTCTGTATATAAACACATGTTCTTTTATATAATATAATTATATATACAATATATATATATATATATATATATATATATTATATATACAATATTATATATATATATATATATAATTTAAACGTAATATAAGAGGAAAATCTTATCATAATGAAAAAAAGAAACTTTGCGTTCAACGGGTTTGGGTCCTGGTGGAGGCAAAGTTTCTTTACTTCATTCTGATCAGATTTTCCTCCTTTGTTACGTTTACGTAATACATAAATTGTTTTAGGCTTATTATTTACGCGATTTATGCGGCATGTTGTTTCTGGGTTTTTCCTATTTGTCTATTAAATTATATATGTATATATATATATATATATATAATAAAAATATAATAATAATATATGTATATAATAATAATCATATATGTATAATTATTATTATAACTATAATAAAAACTATAAACTAATTATTATATGTTTATCGTCGCTATTTCCATGAACCGACAAATACGAAGACCGCGATTGAAAAATTATTACTTTTTGATGCCAATTTCTGACCTGAAAAATTCGTTGCAGGATTCTTGTATTTATTATTTAAAACATATTAAATAAATTGTAGCTATAAGGTCACAATGTTTATATCAATCTATTAATTAATTAGTAATTAACTATTAATTAATTAATTATTATTAAAAATAATAATTAAGATTATATTAATTAAGATATTCGTAAAGTTCTTGTGAAAGTTAGTTACATAATTGCAGTTTATTTATACGGCATTTCGACGGATATTCGTCACCTCGTGTGAACCATCCTGAGCTTTGCTTACCAAAAATACGCGGTAATCGCGCGATAGTATTAGCATTTGCATACATGAAAACACTTTGGCGATGTTTTTTTTTTGTTTTGTTTTACATTTACATCCACCGTTAGGCCCACTGAATTGTTTAAATGCTTAAATAATAGAAAACATAAATTATGTGGATTAAATTCTCATATAATTTACAATGAAAATGTACGGTATTTTATAAGATTATTTTTTTAAACAGAATAAAATAGGTAACATTTTATTGAAAAAAAACCCAAGATTTTAGATCTACAGACGTAAGTTGATTTAATATGCTGAATCATTATTAATGATATAGGCCTATACCTATTATATATTTTCATAAATTAATCAACAAATATCTCATTAATCACAGTATCGCAAATAGGCCTATTGATTCTTTATTAAAGCATTATTCGAGCACCTTCATTTTTATTATTATTATTATTTTATGTATTATTTATCAACCATACTAACATTGAAAACATGAATTATGTGGATAAAATTATCATAGAAAATAAACTTATAATTTATAAAATTATTTTTTAAAACAGCAGAATAAAATAGATAACACCTTTATTTTAAAAAACAGGTTTTGCATAGACGCAAGTTGATTTAATATATGCTGATTCATCTCATTAATTAAAATTTTTTTTATACATTTCGAGCACTGTTTATTATATTATTATTATTATTATTATTATTATTATTATTATTATTATTATTATTATTATTATTATTACTACTATTTTATTTAAAATTTTTGTTGTTTTATTTTTTGTTTATGTATGGGCCTAGATATAGGCTATGTATATATTAATAATTAGAAATAATTATAATTTAATTGTAAAACATATACAGTATAATATAATGTTAACAATATTATAGGCTAGGCTAGACCTAACCAATTATTGATTTCATAATCTATAGATAAAAACATCAATTTGATAATTAAACAGCAGCTTTTCGAGTGGCCGTGCCGATAGAAAACTGCAGTGTTTTGGCACTGCGGCAGTGCCGATAGAAAATCGGAGCTCTTTTTGCAGTGCGTAGGTATATTTGGTATACCAAAACGGACTTCGGTCATGTTCCAACTCCAGAGCTATAAAAAAAAATCACCATCAAAACACTAATTTCAATATGAATTGAATGAACAACCCTGTCTAGGAATTACGCCCGCAAAAAAAAAAAAAAAAAAAAAAAAAAAAAATGGTTCGTGTTGGAATCGAACACACAACCTCCAGATTTGCTATCATTATCCACCATCAACTAAACTGCCTTAAAAAAAATTAGAAAAACTGGCTCGTGTGGGAATCGAACCCACGACCTTAAAAAAAATTTAAAAAAATTTAAAAAAAACTTGCCCCGTGTGGTAATCGAACCCACGACCGCCGAGTTTACTACTCCTGATCCAGCATGACTAAACGGAGGGGGGTAAACCGCGGCCCCTAAGCCATAAATGCAATAAACCTAGTACCACACCAAGTACCAGTTAGTCAACTCTAATACTACTAGAAAAAATTCTTCGTATATAGGCCTATACACTGCATGTTAATATTACGCATGGTCATGGTGTAAAAAAAAATGGGCCTTGGGCCAAGAGAGTTTATTTTTTGTCTAAAAATGTATAATTAAATTTATAATCGATTTTATATTGTTACCATCTCCATAACTTACACACTTTTTTTTAAATAGACAAAAATGTTGGAAAATTCATTATGCAAATTAGAAAATAATTGACCAATCATGTTACGGGATTGAATGTATTGTGCTCGTTGATGACGTCCCGAATTGCGAAATAACAACAAACAACAACCTTTAATGTCCAAGCCTGGGAACCAGTCATTTCGAGCGGATGCCACTTCGAGCGAAGGCCAATTCGAGCGAATTTGAGCGGATTTTTTTTCGAGCGGATGCTAGTTCGAGCGGAAGAAGATCCACTTGTGCGAACAACAACCTGTTCGAGTTATATGCGAATTACTTTAAAATTTCTATTATTTCTATTTTTGAGCTAACAATTTGCTCAAGCTTTGCCTGTGAGGCAGGGAAAAGCCTCAGTCGGTTCCGGTGAAGACGGGGAAGACGCCTATAGCCTTATGTATAGCAAGTCGTATTTAATGGATTTTTAGGTTAAGAAATAATAAAGTTCTATTTGTTATGAATGTATATGGTAAGTGAATCCTATTGGGAATAGGAATTTCCTTTATAGCCTGCCATCTCTATCTTAGAGTAAATAAATAAATAAACAAACGAACATACTCACATTCATAAAAATAATGATATATCTTTAATTATACTAACTTAGTCAATGTTATCCTTTCCACAAGTTTAAACAGTGAGTTTTGAACTTTACAAGAAAATTGGTATGATGTCATTATTACTGTACTATTGATACTTGTCATAGAGGCGGATCCAAAATTTTTCAAAGAGGGAGGGGGCACGCAACAGTTCCAGAATAGATAAATGAGTAGCACATAACATTAATATGCATTGACATTTTTAAAATAGTGGCAAAACCGCCCTTGCCACACTACTACACCATTCATTTGTGTACCTTCTGACACACCTACATACGTAAAAATAATTTAAATTCCTATGATGATTAACAATTACACAATTAAAGTTGCTCCATTACAAATATAGGCCTAAATCGTAAATCTACAAATACAATTACAAAATTATATAATTCAATTACAAATATAGTTTGATTTTTTTAAAATACAAAACCCCAATTAGTGGCGGATCTGGGGGGGGGGGGTGGTAATGCTGAATAGGGTAGCTAGCCCCCCCCCCTTTGTTTACCGTGAACAAAAAATAATGGTCGCTTGTCTTGTGTGTGTGCTTCTCGTGCACTCTAGTAAAACATGCACTTTCTTTTTTAAGCATTTCAATTTGTTGCTTGAAGTTTTCTCAAGGCATTGCCGATTTAATCACCAAATTTGGGGACTTTGTCTTCGCTTCGCATCGTTAAAAGCTATATTAACTATTAGCACATTACAGTGGCGGATCCAGTGGGGCCACTCTGTGAAGAAACGTAACAAAATACTATGGGTCCTGTCTTACAAAATTCATGCTAACTAGACGCGGATCCAGACCTTCGCCCACTGCGCCCAGGCGAAGGTCAGGGTGATAATTCAAAATAAAATGTTGACCATTTTTCCAACAATCATACTTACTTTCCTTGACACTTATTTTGAACATTACCATTAGGAAAATGTTTAAATCCACACTATCCTATACATTACACTTTTAAACTGGTTGTACTGTAGGCCCTACCAGAGAGAGAGAGGTATATTTCCAATACCTTATGGTTTTCCACTTCTATAGCGCATGATACAGTACATAGCAAACGTTATGTAACCACTAATAATACTTAGGTCGAGTGGCGTAGGTATGGACAGTGCAGTCAGTGCACAGCACTGGGGCCCGGGGCTATTGGGGGCTCGTTCAATAGGTCTAATGCTCTAAAAATATAACTTAAAAAAATCCTATTTAAACTTTAAAAACACCCTTCAATAATAATAGGTTTTAGATGCTATATATTATTGATTATATTCATTACAATTTACCTATTACCTATTTCCCAAACGCTGCAAGTAAAAAAACAACAAAACAAGCCCTCCGTACGGCAATGCACTACTTTTTTGAAATCACATTTCTAAAGCAATAAAATATCGTCACGCACATTTGTGTTTGTGGTATTAATGTTGGTTAAACTATTATTGTGTACGTTTTTAAACACTTCAG
>NW_022742159.1:1389014-1390051 GCF_011630105.1 Anneissia japonica | reverse complement strand
CACTTCAGATCATCATAACATCATGAATACATTTTAGATTCAATTCACTGCAAGTAGGTCGATGACTGTTCTATTATTGAATGGTAAATGTTATTTTCGTGACGATAGACAATACCTGGACTTACGTCAGGAGAATCAATTAGGGGGCCTATATGTATTTTGCTCAACCTGTCGTGAAAATATATTGAATACTCAGTGCGTGATTCAATATACATTTTTAAATCACATTTATAAAGCAATAAAATATCGTCACACACATTTGTATTTGTGGTATCACTGTGTCCCACTATAGCCAATTTGGCAACCACTGGACACAATGAAAAAGAATAGGATTCTTGGAAAATATTAAACAAGATATTTATAGTTTATGGGGTTTTTTTTTAAAGAGAGCTAATCTAATAATTTTTTCTATGTGCTCTTAGCAGTCACTGAATACAATGAAAAAGAAAATGATTAACTTAGAAAATATAAAGAGGACAGTTGTACTTTATCACTGTGTCCCACTATAGCCAATTTGGCAACCATTGGACACAATAAGAAACAATAGGATTATCTTGGAAAATATTAAAAGATATTTATAGTTTATCACTCTGTCCCACTATAGCCAATTTAGGGCACTGAATAAATTATCACTCCCCACCCCCACCCCCCGGAAAAAATTCTTGAAATATTGATGTGGGAATAAAAACAATTTTTTTTTTTGCCGCATCAATTATTTTAACAGCATAACATAATGCCTGATGCTATTTTATGACTTCAGATGCATTTCTTAAAAAAAAAAAAATAAAATTAAACCAGTTTTATACAATATTTACTAGGCCTATTACTAGCCAAATATAAATAGTCCCTCCCTCATCAATAAAAACAAAAGCGCAATAACGAATTGTTCTGATTAAAAAAAAAAAGCAAACAAAAACCGCCTTCCCACATCGTTTTTTTTAAAGAGTGATAATCTAATATTTTTTTTATGTGCTCTTAGCAGCCATTGAACACAATGAAAAAGAAAAGGTTTAACTTAGAAAATATTAAAGAAGACA
>NW_022742159.1:1386986-1388685 GCF_011630105.1 Anneissia japonica | reverse complement strand
CACCCCCCCCCCCCACCCCCCGGAAAAAATTCTTGAAATATTGATGTGGGATAAAAACAAATTTTTTTTTTTGCCGCATCAATTATTTTAACAGCATAACACAATGCCTGATGCTATTTAATGACTTCAGATGCATTTCTTAAAAAAAAAAAATAAATTAAACCAGTTTTATACAATATTTACTAGGCCTATTACTAGCCAAATATAAATAGCCCCTCCCTCATCAATAAAAACAAAAGCGCAATAACGAATTGTTCTGATTAAAAAAAAAAAAGCAAACAAAAACCGCCTTCCCACATCGTTTTTTTTAAAGAGTGATAATCTAATATTTTTTTATGTGCTCTTAGCAGCCATTGAACACAATGAAAAAGAAAAGGTTTAACTTAAAAAATATTAAAGAAGACAAGTTGTACTTCATCACTGTGTCCCACTATAGCCAATTTGGCAACCATTGGACACAATGAAAAAGAATAGGATTTTTTTTGAAAATATTAAACAAGATATTTATAGTTTATCACTATACCACTATAGCCAATTTAGGGCACATAGAAAAAATTATTAGATCACTATTTTTTTTAAAATCAGAACAACTGCTTCTTTTAGTAGATGAAGGAGGGACTTTTTTATTTGGCAAGAATATTGTAAATATTGTATAAAAACAGGTTTAATTTTTATTGTTTTTTAAAGAAAACGTATTTCCAATTACATTGTTTTTTATGCGGTTGAAAAAATGATGCGGCCAAGAAAAAGAAACATTTTTTAAAATTTCCGCATCAATATTTCCCAATTTTGTTGAAGCGGGCTGGAGTGATGATCTAATAATTTTTTTTGTTGTATAGGCATAATTATGATCTGTTCATTGTGCGTTCGATTTGGGTAATGATAAGAATGATAGGAGCACTGTATGATCAATGTGCGCCAAAAGAAATAGATGATCAACATAAAAAGTATGATGCTGTTTAATTGTACAATACTGCTATTGTTTCTAAAATTTGGTGGAGTAATGTAGTTCATGTGGTTATCATTGGAAATTTATTGATCTATTAGTAAATTCTATAATCTGGTTGTTGTACGCATATAGACATATTTTTTACATTTTTCATTTTATTTCTTTATTCATGTTCTTTGCAATTCATGACATAGTAAACTCAACCATACATATTCAAAAACAGAGCGACGAAAAGAACCTCCACAAAACTCTTAGGAGCTTTTAAAATGGAGACCCGGTGTTAAAATTAAAGCTTGTTTAAACATAAAGACAGTATATAACTGCCTAACTACAAAGATACACCACCTCTCACCCCAAAAGTCATATTTATTTGATTTACATTTATTTTGAACATTGCCATTAGGACATTGTTTAAATCCACAATAGCCTATATTTTACACTGATTGTACTGTCGGCAATACCAGATACGTTCATTCCCATTACATTATGGTCTTCCATTTCTATAGCGCATAATACAGTGCATGACAAACAGTTGCTTTTTGAATTGTACTCCACAAATACCGATACCTCGCACAACTCGTTAACGTCTCGTATCTATTGCCGTGACGTCATGGCTCGCTGACTCACACTTGTGATGTCTCGCACTTGTGATCAAATAACACTCTGGCTCGCACTTTGGCAACACTCTTTGGCAGTCAACTCGCCCCTAGAAAACCCGCCCTTGGAAACTTGCCCCATAAAAAAATGTAC
>NW_022742159.1:1386682-1386981 GCF_011630105.1 Anneissia japonica | reverse complement strand
AAAAATGTACATTTCCTAGACCATGCAGTCTTCAAAATAAAAATTGTAACCTTTGGTAATCAACTACATTTTCCACATACATAGAAATTTTTGAAACTTTATTAAAAAAAAACCTAAACCATAATTCCCCACTATAGACACTTTTTGACAAAAATGAAAAATTAAGACTTTGGTTACCCAATGAGAAGTGTTCTAATATAGACAATGGGTCGTGTCTCATATTATTTGTTATATTTTTATTATTCATTATTTTCACTTGACTCGCATAAATAATTTTGTTCGAAGAACATTTATATGCA
>NW_022742159.1:1366263-1386657 GCF_011630105.1 Anneissia japonica | reverse complement strand
AATAATAATAATAATAATAATAATAATAATAATAATAATAATAATAATAATAATAATAATAATAATAATAATAATAATAATAATAATTATAATCATAATATTTTAACTGAAATTGCAAAAAAAAATTTTGAGACCAAGTAAAATAATCCGTTTTTGTTTGGTAATAGTTTGGTGTGTTTAAGTATGTTTGTGGTTTGTTATTTTGCTTGTATCTGTTTAAGTGGTGTGGTGTTCTGTTCTCTCCACTTATTGATTTGATTGAATTTTGTATTTTTGGAGAATTTGTTCAATTTTTTTCTTGGTTTTTAATTATTCTGGTATATGTATGAATAACTTATCCAAGTAAAATAATCCGTCTTTGTTTGTAAGTATGTTCGTGGTTTGTTATTTTGCTTGTATCTGTTTAAGTGGTGTGGTGTTCTGTTCTCTCCATTTATGATTTGATTGAATTTTGTATTTTTGGAGAATTTGTTCAATTTTTTTCTTGGTTTTTATTTTAATTATTCTGGTATATGTATGAATAACTTATCCTTTTTAATGAAATTGGTCTACTGTTTTAAAGTTATTGTAGGCTTGCTTTACTGAGGTTTTTTTGAATAGATTGAAATTGACAATTGAAATTTTAAATTTGAGCAATAAACCAGAATTTTCTCCCTAATAAAAACTTGAATATCGGTAAGGCATACTGCAAGTGTTACGGTACTTCGTATAAACCAATCTTGTCAATTTTCTCTTTTTTTTTTTTTTTTCGTTTTTCGTGTACATTTTTAGGATTCTAGTTCATTCATTAACATTGCACCATGAAACAATATTGGGAACATATAAAACTAATGTTGTTTTAATTACATTTCTGCTGATTTCATATTATAGATAAATTGTATTTGCCTTGAAAATTATTGCTATAAATTCTACTGTAACTAATTATGTGAATAAAAATAAAATCATGAAGAATTGTATGTCATCGCTATATGAAAACATGCCAAAAACCCCTATTAAGGGGACAATTTCACGTTGTTTGTGTCCCCTTAATAGGGGTACCCCTATTCAGAGGACACCCCTATTAAGGAGACACTTTTTTGGTCCCGAAGGAGTCCTCTTAATAGGGGTTCCACTGTAATAGAACAGCCACCTCTAGGGTACATACCAATTATCAGCATCATAACTCCTATTTAAAGCTATTAAGAGCTTTTCGGAGCCATAACTTAACAGTGACTGGAGCTAAGATGTTACAAAAATATCTATACATGTATTTTAGTAAACAATTTACTTCAGCTAACTTTTATCCATGTTAATTCAATTTTAACGTGATAAAAAACTATTATCACAAGTTTTAATATATATTTTAGGTGAAATTCGATGTCGTTCTTTGGTTGATAAAATTTTGACCTCATGTGACATAATTAACGATGTAATTCCATTGTCATTTTATGCCAAATGATATGAAATTTATTATTCTACACTTTGATACTAAAACCAAGAAAATATATTCAGTTGGTAAAAAGTTGTGGTTATATAACGTTAACCCCAGCCCATATCAATCAACCAAATTTTAACGCTGTACAAATACATGTACCTATCTTTGATGTCGGTTTACAGGCACTGGCAACAAGAAATCGCTTGGCTAACAAGGCATTTCTTGAAGCTTAGACATAAAGTTAACTAAAAAAAATGATGACAGGTATAAAGCAGAGGGTGTACCTTTTCAGTTTCCGGTCCCTGAACTATAGAGAACACAATTACAATATTCCAATCTGGATATTACTAAGGTGCCACGAGTTTAGAAGCAGCATCTTCGTTTGTTTGATGTTTCAAAGTTGAAAGGTTCAACACATTTTGTTAATGTGCTGCTTCACGAACATCGTGGAGTCGAAAGTAACGCCAATATGCATTAGGCCTACCTCTGTAGATCGACTGATAAAAGTATCACCCACACGAATAGTATTAATGATGGGCAGGTTGGTACGACGTTTACGCTTTTATATAACACCTCGGTCTTATTGGCGTTACAACAAAACATATATCCCCGAAACATAGAAATTCCGGGTTGGTGTCCGGTGGGGGATAGTTTCAATGTTAGTTGAGATATTATGTTTTTGTTGTTTTCTTTAACTCATTTTGTTTTCAATAATTTTTTCTTTTCTAATTATGTATGGCCTTGCACGGCCTTGATGAAAAACACCCATGGGGGATTCAAGTGTCTCCGTGTTTAAATAAAGTATTATTATTATTATTATTATTATTATTATTATTATTATTATTATTATTATTATTATTATTATTATTATTATTATTGTTATTATTATTGATGGACAGCTATGATTGGACATCGTCAATACATGCCTCTAGGGTAAGCTGTGGATAGCATCCGTTACTTTCTTAGGATTGAAAGATGTGAAAGAATTTATTGGATTGGATTTATTTGGTGTAAACACCAAGGATAGCCCACGAAAGTGTAGAAGAAGACTTATTTCCAGTGGGGTCCTTCTGGTGGTGATTGGGCAGTACACCGGGAGACAATCCCCTACTCTTTTCCAAAGTGTGTACTGCGTTCTTTAACGTGCACATGGGCCATAAATGTACACGGGACCAACGGCTTAAACGTCTCATCCGAAAGATGGTGCGCTATTCTAACTTGTATTTCAGCCCTCTAGCTGAAACACAAGGAGAGGCAGCGATGGGAATTGAACCGGGGACCTAGGGATCCCACGGTTCAGCGCACACACAGTGGCTACCACCAGGTTAGCCGACTGGGCTAAGCTGCTATTATTTGTTACAATTTAACCTTTCATTGTGAGCAAACTTTCCTCAATTATCGGACAGTTAAATAATAGCTTTGCTGTTTTCTTTTACTTGAAAGTAGACCCTTTATATTGGCCAGTATTTCATTTAAGGATTTGAACGTCTGAAAAGTATTTTTCTCTGTGCGGTTTGAAGTTGTTAAATCATTCGATCTTTTTACATGAGATATTTAAATATTTAATAAAATATTAAGGTACTTCCGATTATTTTTTAGCATCTTTATATTAATAGAGCTACTACTAGTACACTAACACAGGAGGCATAAACTCAGACCTTCGCTATTGTTTGTCCTCAAAAGGTTGACAAAAAAAATCGTCCTCGTCGCAGTCCAAATCTACCACTAGCACCACCACTACCAGGTATATAAGTTGTATCACCATTCTCATCATACCTAAACTAGACCAGAGCGGGCCCTTTATAGAGCCTGCCCTCATAGACCTAAGCAAACGTCGAAGGTTTCTGTAGACACAATAAGAAGAACTCTGTCCACACAGGGTTCATGTTGAAATTGGTTCCTACCTAGAAAAGACTTCCTATTCTATGTTATGAAAAGTTGATTTGTACTTCTGGACGTCAACACAGTGTGAGAAACTGTAGACACTGAAAGGATCACCGTCGTTACACATATGATATGAACAACCAAGAGTACCTGATTATTGTGATAAATGGAATATATTTATTAATCAAAACATTCATTAATTGCTTTTTGTCATTTGATCATACAGCATACAATATAAATCATTGCTTGAAACCGAATAAATGTAGAAATAATAATAATTTGATTACACAAGATAATTTTATTAAATATTTTATATTTTATAAATTAATTATTCAATAGTATTGTAATAAAATTCTTCTCGAATTCTCATAATCTTATAGCAGACGTCCCTCTTTTGATCTTCCTCATCAACATTTTTCTCTTCTTCCCGACCCCTTATTCTACAGATGCTTCTTCTCTTCTGATCCTCCTCATTATTCTCCTCTTCCCAACTCCTCCAATTCTTACAGCTTCTTCTACATTTCTGATCCTCCACATAAGTTTCCTCCTCTTTCAGACTTCTAATCCTACAGTCGGTTCTCTTCTTCTGGTGATCTTCCTCTTCATCATAATTCTTTTGTTTCCGACTCCTCTCTTCTCGAAACCTTATAATCCCACAGCAGCAGCCCTTCTTTCGATCTTCCTCCACATCATTTTTCTCTTCTTCCCAGCTACTTCTTAAGCGATGAATGCTTCTCTTCTGATCCTGCTCATCATTTTCCTCTTCCCAAATCTTCCCAATCCTACAATTGCTCCTCCTCTTCTGATCCTCCACTTCATCATTTTTCTTATTTTCAAAACTCCTCATATTCCTACAGAGGCTCCCCTTGTACTGATCCTCCTTATCAGATATCTCCTCTTCCCGACTTCTAATTCTACAGCAGCTCCTTTTCTGATCCTCTTTATCATTCTCCACTTCACGACCTTTAATCCTGCTCCATCTCTTCTGATCATCTTCCTTTTTCTCATCATCCTGTTCCTCGTTACTTCCTATGTCCTCTGCATTTTTATCGTCCTCCTCCTTCTTCCAGGACAAATTGACTGCATCTCCTTCAGCATTTTCATCAGACGCTACAATATCAAATCTACAGATGTAATAAACAACAAGTTTAATTTATATCCAAATGCTAGCTTTTGCAATGTCAATGATCAATGTTTCCGTACAAAAAAAAAATTCCTTATAATAATAAAAATCTGTAACAGATTTTATTTCAGGTTCATTAAACTTGTTATCAGTAACACTGGCAAAGATTGATTAAGGTATGCTATTAATTAAAAAAAAATATTATTACAATTATCCTAATTCAATTTTTAATAGCATTCGGTCCGTTCATTATCTTTAATTAGGTTTTTAAAACTTATTTTGTATAAAACGGTATTGAATTAAAGGAAATACAAAACAATAGCTGATTATGTTCATTAAGAAAGCTAGATTGATTTGTTGTAATTGTTTTTGTACTTTTTTTCCTTTGGTATGGAAAAAGTAGCTACCTTGGTGACTTCTTTTCTTCATCTTCAGTTACATTCTTCTTAATCTTCATCAAGTCCCTTAGAGCTCCGAGTACATTTGCTTTAATTCTGCATGCACCACAACTTGTAAATAATAACATAATATCATGTGAACAAAGTGAGTATCATAGACTCTAGGCAATAGAAGATCATAAGGGATTGAAATTGTTTTACTTACTTTCTTTTATACACCTTATCAAAATGCCGTTCATCATCTCCCCTTCTCAGACAATTGTCAAAATTAAATATTGTATCTTCATATTTGTAAATTAATTGTTCACGTTTAGAAATTCTGAAAAGAAACATGAAATTATGATTTTGGTAAACATTTAATTTGTTGTCACCTTTAATCCTAAGTTTTGCCTTTCAAAAACAGTATATAAAAGAAAAAAACATACAATATTATTTAATAGTATAATAAAATATTAATTAGTATAGTAGAACAAGACTAATTTGTGGTTTTAACAAAGATATGACATATCAGATGTGTATAAATTTGATTAATGCTTTATCGTATTTTGATTTTATCAGTTCCAATATAATAATCAATTAAATCGTTCAGAACTTTCTTCTAATGTTATGATTTGATAGTACTCACGCAGTTAACAGTGATTCGTTTTTCCTTCTTAATATCTCGATCGTTTCTCTCAGTTTATGTACTTTATTGTTCTCCATCCCCATATTTTCAGAATGTTGTAATTTGATTTCATCCAGACTATAAAAAAAATGCAATACTATAAAATTGGTATAGTTTATAATATTTTCAATCCGAAATCTAACTAGGCCTAATGAATTGGTTTTGCTACTAGTCCATCAAATTAAAAAGACATTTTATTTTAGCGATATCTATGACCGTAATGTAAGCTGATTATATTCAACGTTTACATAATAATATCATATTCACATGCTTCTTTACCTAATTTTTGTTTTGTTTAATTAACTTAAACATTCCAGAAATTGAGTTTTATGTGGCTCTTTAATCAAAATATTTTAAAGGAATTTCAAGTGTTCAGCAAGTATATCTTATGTTTTTGTTAACAATATCTTAATCATAATTATTCTAATGGCTAAAGTGGGCATCATTTACATCATTTAGTCTCAGAAAATGGGAAAGATAGCCGATATAGACAGGTGGAAAGGTGTTAACGCTAGCCTACTTCCTAGACTAACCGTTGGACTAATCAGTGAAGGTGGAAGACCGGGGGTGCAGATATATTGGAACAAACAAAACATGCCATAATACTTTAAGCACAACATAACCAAACTCATCAAAAGCTATGCTTAAAAGTTACAACATCCTGGACCTAACTTAATCCTGCCTTAGGATTTTAAAACTGCATTGCTTTTGTCACATGACAATGATGATGGGAAGAGTAAGAATTTGGGTATTATTTTTCAACCCGGAATTTTTCAACCGGGGGGGGGGGGGTAGGGGAACGTATTTGCTTCCTAGTTTGTCCTGTTTCAATACATATAGTGACATTTTAAAATGTAGTGGTAATACGACCCCTACCCCCATTGGATTTACCCCTGGAGTGGACGTAGACTGATGACATTGCGCCATATTTAGACTTAAGGAGAATACAGCAATATAGATTTTCTTAGAATAATCAAGAGTAGATATGTTCCTGCCTTCCCACAGATCGTATATCCAGAGACAGAATTGCTTGTACGTAAGAGATGGAGCGATGGGTGGTGTCGGATTATTTTTAAAACACTAACTAAACCCGACTTTCAGTCTACACAGAAAAGGACAAGGCGATATTATGTCTATTACCTCGATCACAGTGGCTACTTGGATCAGTCACAGCAGTGTTCTCTTCTCTGGTCGACAGGGTTCCGACCCCTAGGGACACCAAAGGGCCGTACTACTCATATGGTCCTCGATCTACCACTTTAACCCAAAAGAACTTTATTGATTCATAGATAATGTGTCTCTGACATCGACTGTAGACATTATGTTGTATAATATTATATCCAGCGACAGATTATAGGGCACCCCCCCCACCTAAATATATCAAATTTAAAAAATGGAGATAAAAAGAAAATGATACTCAAATTCGACGGTGGTTGGGGTGGGGGGATTTCTCCGAAAGTGGGGTCGATCGAGCGACAACAGTACCCTAGTGGGAATTTTTTGTTTTCTAGACGGCCGAAAATTTTGGGCGGTCAAATAACACCATGTCTCAAAGATAATAGAGTTTTTAATATCCTCACTATTACAAGTGTTAATAATGTGTGTAGTATTAAAATTATTATACTATTAAAATTATTATTATTATTATTACAAATATCGAAAAACAAAATTTGATACTATTACAATGTTCATGAAAGTTTGGAGCATAAAGCTATATAGTTTGATTGATCATTGGTTTTAATGAAGTCACTGGACGCCATGTTGGGAGCCCAAATTTCCGAAGTAGAACTTTTGACCGACGTAACGATCAACAACAATGCGAAGTCGCTTTAATTAGTAGAATCTAAAAACCCCTAAATCTTCATTTTGGGCTGGACTACTACCATCGCTTCCCCTCCCCCCCCCCCCCGGTTGGGACATATCTGTCTCTGGGTCGGGAAAATCCTGGCACTACCCCCTTAGAATAAGAAGTATAGTGATAATATTAGACATAAGAGATGGAATTATAATCGTAACACAAGAACAAATGAATATATATATATTGGCGGATCCAGAATTTTGTAGAAGTGGCGCGAGGGAGTGGAATCTATAGTCGATGGTTTTTGGGTATTTTCATAACTATTGTGGAGATACAGGGGGATATCTCCCCTAAACTTTGAATTTTTAGCCATTTTAATATTTAATCTCTTATCTAATTAATTTCACACTTAGTATTTGTTTGGTGCTGCATGGGGACACATGGGCATATCATCATCCTCAATGTTCGCCCTCGTTCATCACCACCATCATAAGTACAACAACGCCTATATATTATGGAGATGGTAATATTTTGACTTAGACAAAGTAATTAACCTTGGTGATTTCTTTCCTGTTTCTTCAGTTACATTCTTCTTGATTTTCAACAAGTCCCTTAGAGCTGCGAGTACCTTTGCTTTTCTTCTGCATGCACCACACCTTGTAAATAACAACAAAACATCAGGTGAACCAAAAATCCAGTGACTATACACCTAGACAACAAAGGATTATTAAGCGATTGAAACACTTACTTTCTTTTAGATATCTTGCCGAAATGCCGTTCATCATCTGCCTTTCTCAGACAATCTTCAATATTAGAAATTTTACCCTCATATTTGTAAATTATTTGTTCACGTTTAGAAATTCTGAAAAGAAATACGAAATTATGATTTGGGTAAACTCTTGACGGTCGAAGTCCAGATTGCAATATTGATTGGTAGCGGAAGTTACTGTATGCATGACTCCTGTAAATTAAAAATGTTCCTTGCTTCACATTCTTTTGCCTTCCCAATATTTGGGATAGCAAAAGTATTATAAAATGACAGTACAGTAATTTTATTATTATAATACAAATGGTAATTTTAACAGCAATAAGCAATTGAATTTTAACATCTAGGATAAGGCCTATCAAATCTGTATAATAATTAATAATTTATCATTGTTTATATTTTATCAATTACATTATAATAATCAGTAAAAAATTTAAAAAAAAACTTTCTTTTACTGTTATTATTTGATAGTACTCACGCAGTTAAAATTGATTCGTTTTTCTTTCTCCATATCTCGATCGTTTCTCTTAGTTTATATAACTCATTGTTCTCGATCTCCATATTTACAGAATGTTGTAACTTGGTTTTCTCTAGGCTATGAAACAACAAGAGTTGATAACATTTTCAATGGAAAATTTAATTAGGCCTATGTCCGAAACTTGGTTTCCTAATTCCTCCATCAGGTTTTAGAAATGTTATTTTTAACGATATCTATAATTTTTGTTGGAAAACACTGAACAGAAAAATATGACTTCATATGCTTTTTTTCATTTGAGTTTTGTGTTTTAATTGCCTTAAGATATCCCTGAATTTGAAAGTCATATGTGTCTTTATTTGATAAGATTTTAAAAGATAGTTTATCAGCAAGAATTTTGACGGTTATACTAATAATTGGTTGTATTTTAATTATATTCTACATGGCGTAGATATAGTAGGCCAGCCAGAACTCTAGCTAGTCACATAGGTATTTAAACCTAGTAAGCAAACATGGTAAATAAAATGTGCTGCCTAGCACTGTGATTAATAGTTGAATAATAGAAAGAGTATGCAAATATTTATATTCATAATTCTATTATCGATTTCTTTCCTCTTCTTATGTTTAAAGTATAAGTAAGGTGATACTATTAAACCTAAATTACAGTGATACTATTAGACCTAAATGACGGAATTTCTCATAATAATAAAGAACAAATACAGACATGGTGACCTAGCCCTATGTATTTATTTCTTAATTTATCATCATAAAGAAGAATTATAGACATCATTAACATCTTCATCGTCGCTGTCAGCACGTCACCACCATCAGCAACGCCCCTATATGGTAAACACTGATTTTACCCATAAATCCGTTTTAAGCTCTAGCTTAATGGTAAAGTTATGCTCCATGTTTTTGAAAGCATAATTATTTCTTCCTAATTATATACATACGATTAAATATAAATATGTATTACCTTTCAGGTTCATTGGTGTCCTCTTCTAATTTTATCGGTAATGCAGGTAGTTTTGAGTTAATTTCAACTTCGTAGTCCTCGTCATAACTAAGACCACAACTATTATGGTATTAATTATATTTTTATATATTGTCGCAATTATTCTATTTTTCTTTTGTAATTTACAGTCGGTTCGTTAAATGTTTCATTATTTTACATGTACAGTATATGTATAAATGAAGTAACCAACCCTGGTGATTTCGTTCCTTTATCATCTGTTACATTCTTCTCGATCTTCAGCAAGTCCCTTAGAGCTTCGAGCACCTTTGATTTTTTTCTGCATGCACCACACCTTGTAAATAACAACCAAAATACTATCTGATTAAAACGAATGATCATAGACATGACAATAGAACTTCAATAATGGATAAAACTGTTTTACTTACTTTCTTTTATACACCTTATCGAACTGCCGTTCTTCATCTCCCCGTCTCAGGCAATTGTCAATATTAAATATTTTAACTTCATATTTGTCAATCATTTGTTCCCGTTTAGAAATTCTGAAAAGAAATATAAAATTTTAATTTGATAGGCCTAAACATGCTCTTTGCTGCACATTTTTAAGCCTCAGATTTTGCTTTTCAAATGTTTGGGAAATTTACTAATATCAAGACTATTATGATTGATTGTACTTACGCATTTAACAGTGATTCATTTTTCTTCCTCAATATTTTGATCGTTTCTCTCAGGTTATAAAGTTCATTTTCCATCCCCATGTCTTCGGAATTTTGTAATTTTGTTTCCTCCATACTGAAAGGCATACCATTAAAGTATAAAGACTATGATTGTAACATAAGCAGATTCAATCCTACATTTACAGAATAACATCACATTTACACATTTTTTCACTTACCATTGTTTTAGTTGGCCTGTTAAAATATTCTTGAAATTTAGTTCCATATGGCTCTTTTATTTCAAAAAAATTAAAGGACTTGTGTTTAGGAAGTTTGTCTGCCGGTTTTTTTGTTTGTTATATCAACAATTTCTTAATCATATTCTTTATAATGTGGTTAAGGTAGATAAGAGAGAACACAATTTGGCAGCGGAAAACATATAGGCCTAGGCTTAGTATACAAACTTATATATTATGTTAAATTTGCTAGCTAGCACTGAAATATAATTTAAATATATCAAAGATAGAAAACATTAAGCAAATTTTTCTATATTATACTAATTATTCTATTATAGTTTCTCTCTCTCTCCCTCTTCTTCATGTTTAGAGTCTTATAATCATCAAATAGAATAAATATTATCAGTGGGGGATCCAGAATTCTTTGGCGTGAATGGAAATCAAGGGCCTACGGTCTGAAGGTGCGGAACCTTTAGGTCGAGAGGGTAAAATATTGGTATATTCCCATGTTCATTCAACTTTCTTTAAACTTAAGTTACAAAATGGTTACAGCATAATATTATATTAAGTATATATACACACACACAGTAAAAATATACAAAATACTTGTTGATCATAAAAATAATAAGCAATAAGAGAGAGATCAATATTTAACAAGTTTGGTGAAAAAATAAAAAGATATTTAAAAACTGCATATCACATGTTTTTCAATCTTGATAAAAACACAGAAAGCAACAGTAAAACAAAATTTAAGCTTTAAGAAATGTTACATTTAAAAAAACTTAAGGATAAAATACATGAATAAATAAGATTGTGGGAAATTAGGCATTTTTAAAAATATCAATTTATCTTATTGACAACGAGAATTCCTTTGATTATCGTTTGATTGTTCAACATGACAGGATTTTGGAGCCATTTAAATTTGTTATCTCTCTTATCTTGTGGCTGCTGCCTGGTGGCGAGATTCCATTTTGCCACCTTGGATCTGCCACTGGAAATATGCCTATCATATCCTCATTATCCTTATAAACAACGCTATCTAACTATAGCAATGGTCATACTCTGACTTATTTACAATTTAATCCGAATACTAAGCACTAGCTTGCTCTCAATGTTTCTTTAAACAGATATGTCGTTGTAATGATAACCTTAAAATACGACCGAATATTAAACTTGTGCGTATTACACTACCTTTCAGGTTGATTGGTGACATTTTCTAATGAGTTCATTTCAGCTTCTTTTTTCTCAGTTTTAGTAACACTGTAACATAATTCACAGGCCTATTAGTTACTATTATATTTTGTTTTATATTTTGCTTCAAGTACAAGTGGTTCGTTTATGTCTCATTATTTTTATCTTAGGGTATGGAAAAAGTAACTAACGTTGGTGATTTCTTTCCTGTATCTTCAGTTACATTCCTCTTGATCTTCAACAAGTCCCTTAGAGCTGCGAGTACCTTTGATTTTCTTCTACATCCATCACAACTTGTAAATAACAAAAATACCATGTGATCAAAACGGGTGATAGACATGGTAATAGAACAAGAATAAATTGAATATTGAATATGTTTTACTTACCTTCTTTTATGCAATTTATCATAATGCCGTTCATCATCTCCCCTTCTCAGGCAATTGTCAAAATGAAAAATTTTATCTTCATATTTGTAAATTATTTGTTCACGTTTAGAAATTCTGAAAAAAAAATGAAATGATGATTTGGATAAACACTTTACAGTCCAGATTGCAATAAAGAATTATGGTATTTTAATAGAATTGAGTTATGCATGACAGAGTCTACTGTAAATTTTTTTTTCTGCACCTTCTTAAGGCTAAGCTTTTTGCCTTCCCAATAATGGAAAAAAGTACTGATAGGAAGAGTATTAAAGAATGTCTTGTACTGCTGACCATGCTAAGTATATTCATTTATATATTTTATGATACCCGTCTTAAACAGGACCAATTTTAGAAACAGATTATGACATCTTGTCTGAAATTGTATCCTGTATATTATACTTAAATAAGTTTTAAGTTAAAAAAATAATTGACAAGAATGTGATTAATTAGAATAATACAAATAAAATGGGTAATTGCAACAGCAATAAGCACAATTGAATTGTTAACATTTAGGAAGGCATATCAAATGTGTATAATAATTAATAATATAAAAATGCTTTTATTTTATCAATTGAAAAAGTTTTTCTACTTTTATTATTTTATGGTACATACGTATATAACATTGATTCATTTTTCTTTCTCAATATCCCGATCGTTTCTCTGAGTTTATATAGTTCACTGTTCTCCATCTTCATATCTTCAGAATGTTGTAACTTGGTTTCCTTCAGACTATGAAACAACAAAACCATGCAATTGGTATAGTTGATAACGTTATCAATGGAAAATCTAATTATGTCTGAATCTTGGTTTCTCTTTTAATCCAACAGGTGTTGAAATATTCTTTTAAATGATATTTATGTTTTTAAGAAAACTTATTTAATCCAGCATTCACAGAATAATATGACCTTTACGTGCGTTTATATTTCAGTTTCAGCTTGATTTTTTGTTTTAATTAAATTGTGTATTATTATAAATACATAATTTCGCCTCACCTATTTTCTATTTTAGTATTTTCCAATTTTAGTGAGTCCAATTCATCAGTCTCTGTTTTTATTTCTTCTTCTATGCTGTAAAGGTAAATATAGTCAAAATATATTGATATAATCATCACCATCATTATTATAACCACCAACAACAACATCAGGCTATTATTACAGTTATAATATATTTCGATTTACCTATTTGCAGTTTCAGCATTCTCCATTATCAGTTTCTCGGCCTTTACTTTAATTTCTTGAATGTGGATCCTTTTCTCTTCTTTAATGCTGTTAATTGAAATATAGTAAAAATATAGTAACATATCATAGTCGTCATTAGTATCATAACACCATTTACAATAACACTTATTATTATATCAAGCTATAATAAATTTCACTTCACCTATTTTTAATTTCAATAATTTCCACTTTCAGTGAGTCGAGTTCCTGCCCTTGTACTTTCATTTCTTGAACATGCATTCTTTTTTCTTCTTCCATGCTGTAAACAGTATTACAGTTAAAAATTGTGACTTGTCCTGATACCATAATCATCATCACCATCATCATTAAGACCATCCATAAAAACATTTATTATAGTATTCATTTATGATATTGCGTCTCACCCTTTTTTAATTTCTACATTCTCCACTTTCAATGACTCGAGTTCATCCGTCTTTACTTTGATTTCTTGAATATGGAATTGTTTTTCTTCTTTCAATCTGTAAAGAGTAAATAATAATAGTTAATAAAAATATATAGAGAGAATAATTATCATCACTATTATCATCATTATCATCATCAACATTTACGTCCGATGTTGTTTTGCGTCAGTAAATTCCATATGAGTGAGGTTCTGCCTCATCGTCCCAAATAATTGGCAACAAAACTTGCAATTATTTTGGGTGTGAATCGAAACCACGACCTCATAACTAGCCTGGTGTCATAACCACTAGAAGATCCCAAAGAAGCAGCGGGTACTGCAATGCTATTTCGATGATGTCGGTTTGCGTCAGGAAATTCCGTAGAAGTGATATTATGGCCTCCCTGACGCTTTATCGTACTGAATGCTCAGTAAGCTCCCAAATACTTATGAAAACAATCTCGCAAGTAATTCAGTTGGTAATCGAACCTACGACCTCCAGATAACTACCTAGTGTCAATCATAACTATGACCACTGTAATGCTATTTCGATGTTGTTTCTGCCCCAGAAAATTCACAAAATTCAGTGGTCTAGAAATTATGAGACCAGGTTAGTAATCTGGAGGTCATGGGTTCGATCAATGAGTAAACTCCTTGGTTCAATTTCCACACGAATCACTTGCGAGATTTCTTTCACAAGTAGTATTTGGAAACGTAGTGAGTATTCAAAACATCACTCCAATACATCTTACCTATTTTTAATTTCAGCATTCTCAACTCTCAATGAATCAAGTTCTCGGATTTTTACTTTTATTTCTTGAATATGGATTTGTTTTTCTTCTTCCATTCTGTAAAGACTAATTAATATAGAAAGTATATAAACTTATCACATCATCATAATTATCACCATTTTCAACGATGGCATCTATTTCTGTATATAGTTATAACAAATTTCCTTTCACCTGTTTTTAATTTCAGCATTCTCCACTTTTAATGAGTCGAGTTCCTCGATTTTTAATTTTATTTCTTGAATATGGATACTTTTCTCTTTTTCCAGTCTGTAAACAGTAAATAGTAAAGATAGTAAAATAAAAATATATCACGGCCACATCATTATTATTATCGTCATTGTATTTAGTTATAATCGATATCGACTCACGTATTTTTAATTTCAGCATTCTCCAGCTTCAGTGAGTCAAGTTCGTCGGTTTTTACTTTCATTTCTTGAATATGGATTTGTTTTTCTTCTTCCATTCTGAAAAGAGTAAGTATAGTATGCATAAACTTATCATTATCACCATCATCATCACAATAATAACCATCAATAATTATCACTGTTATTTAGTTATAATCAATAATGACTCACGTATCTTTAATTTCAGCATTTTCCACCTTCAATGAGTCGAGTTCCTTGGTTTTTACTTTCATTTCTTGAATATGGATTCTTTTCTCTTCTTCCATGCTGCGAAGAGTAAAGATTGTAGAAATATATAGTAACATATCACCACCGTCATTATTATCAAGGCAATAACATTCAGGCGTAAGTAAACAATAAATTTCAACTCACTTATTTTTTATTTCATCATTCACCACTTTCAATGAATCTATTTCTTGGGTCTTTACTTTCATTTCTTTAATATGGATTTGTTTTTCTTCTTTCATCCTGAAAAGAGTAAGTATAGTATTAGAATACATACACTTATCATTACCACCACCATTATCACAATAACAGGCCTAACCATCAATAATCATCACTGTATTTAGTTATAATCAATATTAACTCACGTATTTTTAATTTCAGCACTCTCCAGCTTCAATGAGTCCAGTTCCTCGGTTTTTACTTTCATTTCTTGAATATGGATTCTTTTCTCTTTTTCCATGCTGTAAACAGTAAAGATTGTGGAAATATATCACCACCTCATTATTATCACCGCAATAACATCTAGGCGTATTTAAATAATAAATTTCAACTCACTTATTTTTTGTTTCAGCATTCACCACTTTTAATGAATCTAGTTCCTGGGTCTTTACTTTCATTTCTTTAATATGGATTTGTTTTTCTTCTTCCATTCTGGAAAGAGTAAATATAGCAAGAATACACACATTTATCATTACCACCATCATATCACAATTATAACAATCAACAATAATATCTATCACTGTATTTAGTTATAATCTGTATCGACTCACGTATTTTTAATTTCAGCATTTTCCAGCATCAGTGAGTTTAGTTCCTCGGTTTTTACTTTCATTTCCTTAATATTGATTTGTTTTTCCTTTTCCATTCTGTAAGAGTAAATACTGTAAAATAATCTTATCATCACCACCAACATCATCATTATCTGCATCATCAAAAACACCAACAATAACATTTGTTACTGCATTTAGTTATAGTAAGTTTCAACTTATTTATCTTACATTTGAGCAGTCTCTACTTTCAATGAATTTATTTCCTCCTCTTTTACTTCCATTTCTTTAGTATGGATTCGTTTTTCTTCTTTTATGCTGTAAAGAGTAAATATATTAAAGTATACATACTTACTACGACCCCACCATAATTATCATCCACAGTAACACTTTTGATATATATATCATATAAATCATCAAAGGTACATATACATTGTTTAATAAGGACATGATGGAACATCGTAAGCTACCCTGTAGCTTTTCAACGAATAAAGTCCTATAAAAGTATGATTTATATATATGTATATTTCTTTGTTTTTGTAGGTAGCTTTGATCATTAGAGTAAGAATGCTTTGATCTTTTGTTTAAATCACTGCTATGTCACCTACTAGAGGTAATGTTTTGATTGGTTGAACACTTTTGGTACTAGTGCATATAAGCTTGCTAATATGGATAATTTTTTCATTCCTGATGATGACATAATTAATGTCGAAATGGCGTGTATTTCAATACTTGGAGTATGTATTATACTTTCTTACATTACAATTACAATTCAGAATTAAGTAAATAATGAAAGTTCTTTGGATGCTTTCAATCCAGTGTTTAAAATAGGCTTAAAACGCAGAGCTCGGCTTTAAAAAAAACCAATAGCCTCGGACGTAAAAAAAACCTAAGGTATTATGCAAATGATGAGTGTCTATTAAGTTGCTTTGGACCCTTGCGTCACCCACCTGCGTCACCCCACGCTTTAATTAGGAAACGGACTTGTATCGGATCATGTATGCATGTGACGGACGTATGTAACAAGGTACAATCTGGATTCAAGGCTAGACTTCAGTTGAAATAATTTATTTCATCGAGATTTTCAGTTTTGTTTTTGGAAATAACTGTAAAAGAAGCAGGGACCATGAACATTTAAACCATTTAAACAGACTTTACTTATGGTGCGTGTTAAAACAATCAAAAGGGATTAAGTGATAAAAAAATTCTCCCTGCTGCTAACGCATGCTGCATTTGCTCCCCCAAAAACACTGCAATGCAATTTGCAGCGTTGGATTATCAGCGGATATCAGCAGGCGGTCCTCGTTTAACACCCGTTCGGGCTCATAGAATTGGAAATGGCCGTTTGGATTGGATCGGATTTATTCGGTGTAAACACCAAGGATAGTCCACGAAAGTCTAGAAGAAGACTTATTTCCAGTGGGGTCCTTCCGGTGGTGATTGGGCAGTACACCAGGAGACAATCCCCTACTCTTTTCCGAAGAGTGTCTGCGTTGTTTAACGTGCACATGGGCCATAAATGCACACGGGACCCAACGCCTTAAACGTCTCATCCGAAAGACGGTGCGCTATTGTAACTTGTATTTCAGCTGGAACACAAGGAGAGGCAGCGATGGGAATTGAACCGGGGACCTTGAGATCTCCACGGTTAAACGCACACACAGTGGCTACCACCAGATTAGCCGACTGAGCTAAGCTATTTCCGGATTTATCCCGTGTTAACTCCACAAAAAACTCGCCCGATCGCACCCTACTTTGTCTGTCTCTACACTACCCAGGAGCACGACTAGGTATACTCTCCAGGGGTAATAAGTAATATATAAGAAATTATTATTATTATTATTATTATTATTATTATTATTATTATTATTATTATTATTATTATTATTATTATTATTATTATTATTATTATTATTATTATTATTATTATTATTATATTTTCCTACCACCTCAAAAAATTATAAATGATACCGGTATATAGGCCTACACAAAGATATAATATTTCAGTTTCGCGCTCAATTAGTTTTCCATTAAAATAAGCTTTTGTAAGATTTTTCTTTGTATATTGATACGTTTATTGGAGGTGAACCAATCAGTAACTTTCATTAATTCATTATTAACAGTGTTTAAGGGTATTTATATCTAGGTTTGCAGGCGAGCTACTCATTTATCTATTCTGAAAATATGTGTGCCCCATCCCCTGTTTGAAAAATTCTGGATCCGCTCCTGGTTTGTAATGCAATTGGTATCATCAGCAAACGAGACGACATTTAAAATGTTACTTGCATAATCATTTACAAAGTAAAATAATACAAGAGGTCCTAAGACACCACAAGTTGCATCGTTTAATCATGGACCCATCATCATGGTCGAACTTATTTATAATTGAGATCTGGTCAATATTATAATCTGGTACGAAGTTAGCCAGCACAGTACCAATATGGGAGATATATTTATTTAAGGAATCACAATTTTTTTTTATATGGATTTTAATATTAAAAACTATCGTGGAAACGTTCCGTGTCATTTTGAGGTTTCCATTGATTTTGATTTGAAGTTTAGTTTAAAAGTAAGCTATCTCCTTTTGGTAGTTCGAAATTAAAACACCAGAGTAGATGTAGGGATTAAATACATTTGTATAAATATGATCAATTTTGGTTGCAGAAGTGGTGTAGAGTGGGTTGAGAGGTTAGTTGATGAAAGTAATGAGAAAAGAGTAAGTCAATACGTGGGTTGTCAAGAAAATTACATCCGAAGTAACATTTTGAGAAAGTTGGGTTTCAATTTTTCTGATAAGTTTAATATGTATACTTCGTAACGAAAGTTTTGAGTTTCCTAAGGTAATCACGTTTTTGAGGCACATTTTGTAAAGCTATTTTTCAGAATTGATAGGAAAAACAACACAAATCAGTTGTTTATCTTTAGAGGCGATTCTCTCTTAAAGTATGTTTTCAGAAATCTGAACTATAAGATGATCTTACTCTGGTTATACTCAACCAAAAAACATGATTCAAAGACCAAATATAAAGCTTATATAATAATCAGCTATCTAAATATATCAAGAACTCATTTTTTGTACCACTCGGAATTATTTTGTCACGACAGCTCACATAATTTAATACAACTATGCTGTTGTGCTAAATCAATATCTATATAACATGTTATATGGCAGGTTATATTTTCAGAGTTAATTTTGTAAGATCAAATTAATTTCTTCAACGAAGTGTTTGATATTTCCTTCAGCTGGGCGATAAATTATACCAACCATAGTATGTTTATTATTATTTATTTAAAGTGATTCATATGGGAGGGAAAGCAAGAAATCATTTTGGATTTTATGAATATTATGAACAAGGTAATTCAACAGAAGGACGCAAATCTCCGCTCTCGAACAAAGCCCGTGCGTACAGTCCTTCGATCTTTACTGTGGCATCGACAATCCGATACCAGTTGCGAGTACAGCCGTCAATTATTAGTCTATGAGTGGCATACGATTTATGGTGTTAGTTACTATTTTTATTAATTTTGGGTACTTCGCAATGTATGTTCAATCTGATTTATTTTCACCGCGAGCTTGTAAAATGCTTCTATAAAATGCAATTTGATTTGTAAAAATTGACCAAGAAATGAAAAGTTATAGCAATTGAAAATTTACAAATTTTATAAAATTTCATGTTCTATGTAACATTAACCTGTCATTTTGACAATGTTGGACTAAGGTGCACAAAACATATATTTGAGTAGATACAGAACATTTATTAATTTTTTCTGCGAAGTGAGTCTCATGAACGACAATACACCGCAATATCGGTAAAATTAATGTTGAAATGAAGAATATAATTTCAGTCTAATGTTGTCAGTGCAAAATACCATTAGGCCTTTGTTATCACCGCACGACGTGCGATTATCATGGCAACTAACACGCGCGTGGGTAATAGACCTTTCCGGAGTGTCAATCAAACTTATCAACTAACTAATCAGAACAGCGCTAGGAATACGCACACGTCTCACAAACACACGTGTTGTCCCACAAACGCACGTGTTCGCGTATGTTTTAACACTGTCGTCTTGTAGGACCATAGCAACAATATCCAAGGGGCGGGGCTTAGCGGAAAGGTCCATTCGTCAGGTACGCTGACGGTTTATGGTCTGGTTGCTATGGTTTTTGTGACGTTCAGCGTGTAGGGACGCACGTGCGCCTAGAATTTCATGCCAGAGTTATAACTATGGCTACGTTCAGACCTGTGAGATACGCCAGGCGTATCTAACGCCGGGCGTGCGTTAATCCATGGCGTAACTAGCGAGATGTCCAGACTGGGCGATTAATGAACGCTAGCGTAAGTATTCGCGCGAAATATTCGTATTCGTAATTCGCGCATTTTATTTTCTGTTTACAGCTAGGTTTCCGCGCACAAGTTCACACCACTCGATTAACGTTACGCTAGCGTAAGTCGTTGTGTCTGAACATAGCCTTAATGTCCCACGCGAGAGGACGCACATTTCCGCTCTCGAACATAGCGCGTGCGTACAGTCCTTTGATCTCTACTGTGGCATCGACAATCCGATACTAGTTGCGAGTACAGCCGTCAA
>NW_022742159.1:1364766-1366025 GCF_011630105.1 Anneissia japonica | reverse complement strand
AAAAATTCTGGATCCGCTCCTGGTTTGTAATGCAATTGGTATCATCAGCAAACGAGACGACATTTAAAATGTTACTTGGATAATCATTTACAAAGTAAAATAATACAATATTTCCGCTAAGTCCGCCCCTTGGATATTGTTGCTAAGGTCCCACAAGACGGCAGTGTTAAAGCATACGCGAACACGTGCGTTTGTGGGATAACACGTGTGTTTGTAAGACGCGCGCGTATTCCTAGCGCTGTTCTGATTAGTCAGTTGTTAAGTTTGATTGACACTCCGGAAAGGTCTATTCCAGTTTGTCTGAATATTTTTCCCTGATACCTCTTTTACACTGTCAAAGGCAGAATCGACCCGGGTTACTTCCGGAGTGATCCCGGGTGCATTTCTCATTTTCATCGGACGAAAAAGTCCGGGTTGATCCCGAGTTGCTCCCATTTACACTGGCAACGAACCCGGGTTCAAACACCGCCGTCAGTTTTTGTTGCGATGGTGATCATCACTTCGCTCGAGTTCGTCGTCGTCACGAAGCCACAATAAATTGTCAAAAATTTAAGCAATGTACCTGCAGACTGTTTTTAATTTATGCGAAATAAATCAGCTGTTTTGATATCATGTCTATACCGGAGCGTAGAGTGTTTAATTTGACAAGTGTCTATAGGCCTAGCCCGTTGTTAGCAAAGTTTAGGCCTACTGACCACAGCTGCGGTAAGTCGCCAGTGTTGTTTACACTGGCGACTCCGGAATGCACCCGGTTTGTCCTACGCTGAATGTGTCCACGTCCATCCTGGAAAGTTTTGCAACCCAAGTAGGACTTTTCGACGTTTACACTAACCAGTGGCGTAGAAAAATATTTTTCATTGGGGGATGATTGGCGTGCTATCCAGTGTCGTAACAGGCGGGGGGGGGGGGAGCAGGGGGAAAACTGCCCCTCCCCTGGCGATTTTTACCGGGCTGACCAAGCCGTCGTATCGGGCTGGGTAATAAAAGAAAAGAAAGAGGAGAGAGGGAGGGAGAGAGAAAGAAGAGGAAAAGAAAAGGAAAGAAAAAGAGAAGAGAAAAATAAAGACAAGAATAAAAAGGAAGATATCATAATGACCAGACTCACAACACCCTGCAACCCCTTCTCCATTTAAAAAACTGTCATAACTCCTTTGATCTATGCTGCCCGATGGCGTAACCACTGGGGGACAAGGGGAAAATATCTATCTTTGAAAAATCTTCCCCACCCCTTTATAAATGCCCTTTCATCCCCTGAAAGT
>NW_022742159.1:1363961-1364757 GCF_011630105.1 Anneissia japonica | reverse complement strand
TTTCGCGCGCATTTCTTGTTAACATGGCCCAATTTCCTCTAAAAATTGCACATTTTAGGGAGTTTTGATCAATTCCAACGAAATTAGAATTAAAAACATCGGGGGACAAGGGGAAAATATCCATCTTTGGAAATTCTTTCCCCACCCATTGACAAATGCATCCTCTGAACGTGCCTAAAATTCTCAAATTTTTTGCGCGCATTTCTTGTTACGGTAGGCCAATTTCCTCTATAAATTGCACATTTTATGGAGTTTTCATCAATTCCGACAAAATTAGAATTAAAAACACAAAAATATTTTGCGCACTTGGCGCGCATTTTTTAGGGCTTTTTTTAGTTTTATCCTTTTAAGTTATTTAAACACATATAGTCCCAAACTCAAGAAAGACAAATTTAAGATAGATCATTTTAACCCAAAAGAAGGGCCTCAATGTGTATATATGGCGAAAGAATATGTTTGTAATAAATAAAATCATGATGAAAATGCTTATATTTAGTTTCAAACACACGTGTGTGGCCTAAATTATAATTAAGATAAGCCCTACGTCGTATTGTTTTCTATATGGGGAGTCGGGTGGGGTGGGGTGGGTATGGTAAATTACTAACCGGGAAAATAAATACCCACCCAAGACCCCTGTTACGCGCCTGGTGTTAGCGCCAATGCCCTTGTGCGTACCTCTTAAGCTGGAAACCTTGTTTTTGCAAAATAAATTGATGCAATTTGCTATTATAGGCCTAATCAATAAATTTCTCATCAACCGATATAACCTTAAACATTCTTGGAATTGACATAACAT
>NW_022742159.1:1354239-1362564 GCF_011630105.1 Anneissia japonica | reverse complement strand
TACAAAAGAAGTGATTTCTATTAGGTATTCACACATGCAATCAAGTTGCCATATAATTTCAACATCTTAGTGTGCGTGGGTTGATGGTTAACCAACCAGGAAATTAACAAGTAATCTATTAATTATTGTATATATTGTCAGATTAAAGCCTCGTTACAATTGTCATACAGGTGTAATGTGGCAATTTTAATGGTTGTTTAGGGCATCGGTAAATTTGAATGCCGATGACAAAAAAAAATATATATTTTTATCATATAATGGGTGAGTCTTGACAACTTTGCTTTGCACTGCCCTCTATCTGAATATTTTCAACACCAAAACTAGCATATGACCAGTAACAGTGCCAGCAGCGGTGCAGGGGGCTGAATCTCTTGGTTTGACAGGTCAACACGCCATACGTTGTCTACAATACACACAGAAAGGGAAAATATTAGTCACCGGCTCTGTCAAAACGCTCTGTTTGTCGTAATTTCGCACAAGCACCAAGAACGTTCAAGAATTTTGAACATTTTCAGGATTTCATATTGTTTTTATAATATAAGATATATTGAAGATAATTTCTGCAAAATATCAGTCACTAAATCTAACTGAAAATTATATTAAAATTATTTTTAAATACAAATCTTAACAATAAACTACTGATTTTGGAATTTTTGGTAGCTGTTTTCTCAAAACCTACACGGCCGATTTCCAATTAATTAAATATTCATAACTTCGCTAATACTCAACCAATTTCCATCAAATAAACACTGTTTTAAAGAATTCATGCAAAATCTACCAAAAACTCAACAGCTGGTTTTGCCAGAACCAATCTCATTTATATTTTGGTATACAGTAATACACTCTAAAACATTTGCAACAGCTTAAAGTGGCCCAAATTTCCCCTGATAGCACCTGTCCTTCAAGTAGAACAACATACTCACCCATTCAGATGTATCATCCATCCAATGAAATTACTTCACATGGTTTGCCAGATTTTAGCTGCATAATGTGGAACTCAACTTGGCTCACAGTAAATCTGTCTCTTATACACATCTGATGTGTATAAGAGACAGGCAGAACGTTGTCATACGTTCAAAATTTTGAACATGTCCAAAAATTAAAATCGACCCCAGCGTACCCAACGAACAGCTAACGAATACAACGTAAGCCAAACGTATTACGAACGTGTCACGAGCGAATGTCAACTTACGCGAACGTAAACCAATATTTTGATAAACGTCGGCATACGTTGGTTCTATATGCTACAGTGTGACAGGGGCTTTAAATACGAACGCCCAACGAATGAGGAATGAATGCTGATAATCGTACAACTGGCGTTCATTTAACGAATGAAAGCGCGTTTGCAGCGTTTGCCCAACGAATGCTGAGCGTACACAACGAATGTCCAGCGAATGTCACAGTGGTGGCGCCAGAGAGGGGGGGGGGGCTGGCTTCCCCGTCGGGGCAGCATATCCCCCTACCCCATCGGGGAAGACGATAAATTTTGTCGGGGAACAAACAAATAAAAAAAAATATTTACATGTAATATTCGTTTAGCCACCATATTGTTTGTGTTAACTTTTCATCACAACAACAACAACAATAATAATAATAATACTAATAATAATACTAATAATAATAATAATAATAATAATAATAATAATAATAATAATAATAATAATAATAATTCAATGAGACTAATTAAAAATAATTATGACAAATGCTCATTTAGATAGCCTCATGATGGTTGGAATACATCGGTAGTCTCTTCTTCTTCGGTCTCAGTCGCCTCATGCATAATGTAAACTCATTAGCTGCATGAATTTGTATAATCAACAGAAACTTCTCGGCAAACTGCAAACTTTCTATAGGCAAGTGCGGTGACAGCGGGTCTTGTCTAGGTTAGTGTTATGTTCCTTAAAAGATTCGCCGTGGACTATAGATGAGAAAGGTGAGAGAAAATGAGAAAAAAAGAGGAAGAGGAATTATTAGTCCTAGGTGACGTCATTATGCACAAGTAGGTTAACTTATTATTATATATCACATACAATAACAATACTAATTAGGGCATAGGGCCTTTATTTCTAGACTTAAATTATTATTATTATTATTATTATTATTATTATTACTATTATTATTATTATTATTATTAAAATGAGGCTCAGAATTATTAAAGTTTTAAATTAAAAAACAATTGTATAGCTATAAAAAAAAATTTAAACAGACCCTGAAGAGTGTGTATTCCTCTAAACAAGAGTTGGTTAGTACCCAAATAAATGTATTGTATATAAATCTGTGCTGCAGTGCATGTCACAGTTTAATTTGAATTTAGAAAATGTATGTCAATACTGTGACAATGTGTCTGTATGTGGTACGTACTTTAAAATAAATGAGAAAAAAAAAATAACCAAAAGCTAAGAAGGGAAGGATTAACAAAATTTAAATCAACTCACAAGCTTGGCAATACATCACTATCCAGTCCTTGTTTAGAGGAATACACACTCTCTTACTTTCGGCTAATGTTGTTCGGTCCAATGGCAGAGTTTGCATCCAATGAATCAAGAATAGCTTTGACCTGGCAATGGCCAGTGGAGGCGCTATGGGGCAGGGACCAGTGGCAGCTCTAGGATATCATTTATGGGAGGGCGGCAGGGACGTATCCAGGGGGGCGTGGGTGCCGCGGCTCTCCCCCCCCCCCCTTTGTACACAGTGTTAAAATACAGTGTTAAAATTTAAAAGCTTATTCTTGAGCCAATACAATTCTTTCCTGGGATCACTCAAAATGAATACTTCTAAACATGTAAATATGCATCAGTACACATTATATACATAGGCTAATAGAACAAATAGGCCTAAGTGTGATTTAAAAAAATCTTAAATCCTTAAATCTCAGGCCAGGTCTTTTAAAATAGAAATGCGATACTGTGGTTCAATTTCGTTTTTATCCTTTTGCAAGTTTCTTTAAATGTTTGTTTAATAATACTACTACTAATTGTAATAATAAAAATAGCAATGATGATGATGACGATATAAATAATTGATAATAATATTAATAGCAATAAAAAGTGAAGAAATTTGTGCGAAATGCGAAAAAAATTGTGATTTGTTGATCATAATATAGTATATATAGTTAAAGCTTAACTATATTGTTAGTTGTTCTGGATATTAAGTAGATCCCTGATAAAAGATCATGAGAAATTTGTTGGCGTTTCATTTTGACTATAATGGTAATGTGATGATGATGATTTTTACTATATAAAAGTGTCATTTCCCGGCCATCTCGAGCGGTACTATTTCCTCAAATTTTCTCACCTCAGGCCCAGCCATGGGGTGGGGCTAAGGTGGTTGTGAAATCACGTTTTTGAAGTAGGCCTATGTAAAGTACATACTCAAAGACAATGTTTTTAAGCTTTTTTTTTCTATGGTGTATATCACACACACATTAATAAGACCTCTATGGTTGTCAAAAATCCCTGATAAAAGATCATGAGAATTTTTTTTGGCGCTTCATTTTGACTAATGGTGATGTGATGATGATGAATTTTACTAAAAGTGTCATTTCTGGCCATTTAGAGGTACTATTTCCTCAAATTTTCTCATCTCAGCTCCAACTATTGTGGGGCTGAGGTGGGTGTCGACTCACAAAATGGCCTCCCCCTCCACCTTTCAAAATAGATCTGTGCCCTTCCCTGGGTATGACATTAAACTTTTGTATTTCTTAGTGACTGCTGTTTGTTTTTAGGATGTGATCTGGTTTTTCATGTCCATTTTTTCGTTATTATGACTATTCTGGATAAAGAATGTTTTGAGCAGAGGTGGATTCAAGGCGCCCCCCCCCCCACTTCATTTTTTAAAGAAAAAAAAAGGGAAAATATATTTAAATTGAAGTGCGAGAGTGTAATTTCCGGCCATCTAGAGATGCCCTAATCATAAATTTTCTTACCTCAGCCCCAACCATGGTGGGGCTGATGTGGGTGGTTCTTCGGTCTGTGAAAGTCCCTCCCTGGTTCACCTCTCTTTCAAATTCCTGGATCTGCCACTGTTGATTTATTATATAATTATTTTTTCGCTTATTTATAATGCGTCTATTGCAATTTTCACTTTATCCTCTCAAACAGACCTAAGAACGTTCAGGGTGCGCTACTTCACAGGGAGATTCGCCCCTTGACCCTGCCGGGCTCCTACGTAATTCGCATAACGGCTCTCCCTTCCCCTTTCAAAATCCTGGCTACGTCCCTGGTGTGGGGGGAATCTAAGCAATGGGTGCAGGTGTAACATATAGCGCGCAGCGTTATCTAAGGGCCGAAGGTGTGGGAGGGGGTGTCTTCTGCTCCCAAAACGAGATTTGTTTTTTAATTGGGACTTCTTGATGGCCGGAAATTGCTGGGATGGAAACACTACGCCTATTTTTTTTTTTTTTTTATTCGACTGCCCGACGAGCTTTGGCCGATGGGGGCGGGAACTTGACCACTGATGGGGGAACTTAAGCCCCTGCCCCCGCTGGCGCCGCCACTGGCAGGGGCACGTGGGAATTTCCCCAAAAAATGTTCTTGCAACCCCCAGTCCCACCCCCAAAAATGGAGAAAACCATCGGGTAGAAAAAAAAAATGATGTGTATTTTCTACATGTATTAGTAAACTATCTACCTCTAAAATCGATAAAATAAGCCTCTGAAGCCCATAAATTGTCATATTTTTAGGGGCTTCGGCCCCTGGACCACATTCGAGACATTTTGAACAACGCCCAACCACGCCCACTTCGGGCCACCCCTGCATATTTCCCCTAAAAATTTCATTGTCCTCATTTGTACCCCTCCCCCTCCACCCCCACAGATTTCTGTCGCTGGCGCCGTCACTGGTATTAGAAGTATTATTAACCAGTTACAGATGGTTAAGATGATTACTGTTGTCAATTCAGAGTCACTGGAGAGTTAGTGTTGCAGGATTTTTTCTTAGACCAAAACAACTTCACTCATTTAAAATCTCATATATAGGCCTATTGCACCTCTAATCATGTGTGTATGTTTGTCTTGTGAACGGGATTGCCACCTAGAATAAGGACAGAGTAATTGGCAAATCTATAAAATAAATAAAAACAATAGCAGGCCTTTTATATAATTATACAAAGAAGAAAAGTACATGTTCCTCAACCACTGACCAGGCCTTTTAAAGGCCTTTTTACATTATGACGATAACGATCAACGATAAAAAGCAATTGTTCATATAGAAAATAAGACCAAAGAGAAGTTTTTACACTAGTACGATTCGAAAGCGATTTATCATGTATACGATGAAAAAAAATAATTTCACAAATCAACAAATTTAATAAAGACATGGGAAAACGATGAAATCGTTTTTACTAGGCTACTACTACGATTTTATCGCTTGCCCATGATTATGACTTCATTTCATTTGATTTGTGAAAATATTTGTTATCGTATACCGGTAAACGATAAATCGTTCTTAAATTGCTAGTGTGAACTACCCTTATCTCCGCCTGAGATATATGTGTTCAGTCGTGTAAAGCTTTGTCTACACTCTCAATTTTTTTGTGACAAAAAATGTGATGTGACCATGGATACGATTACGTCATAATAAACTATCAAATTGTATAAAAAAAAAATTGAACATGTTCAACTCTTATTTTCCATCATATTCATGTGACGTTTTTTTTATGAAATTTGATAGTGTAGACAAAGCTTTAGTTTGTATGTGTGTTTTAGTGTTTTCGTGTGGTTTGTTTGTGTACGACATGTCTCAAAGTCTGCCGCACAGACATAATTGAAAATTACAGGGAGTGTTAGGTATAACCCAATGAAAAAATTATTAAATCTTGATGACGATCCGGAGTAGGTGTGGATGTGAGGACCCTTCAAATGGGTTTCAGAGCAAACGTCCTAGACAAGATATCTCAAAAACTAATCAACTGTGAATGAAACATTCGTGAAAGGTTAAAGATGTATTGGCCCTTGCTAATGTCAAAAAATCATAAAACATAAGTTTGAAATAACCTTGCTCATTTTGCAATAACATACAAATTATTAACCTGTGCATAGAAATTATTAAATTAAAAAAATGTGTAAACCAACAAATTATAATAAAAATAATAAAACACTTCCAGTGACTGGAAGTGTTTCTATCCTTTTTCGCTGTAAACTGATGGGTAGACACTTTTTAAAAACACTAATTTCTATGTTCAAGTTGACAACTTTATGTTAATTTCAAAAAATATTTTTTATGATTTTCTTGATATTTAGCATTTACAAAGCTACAAGGAAGAAATTATCAAGTGTTGATCACAATCCAAATTCGGGCTGTGAACTTGAGGGTCATTTAAATTGTTAAGGTTGTGCGTACTTCTTGTGTTCAAAATATCTCAAAAACAGCTGCACAGATCTTAAATGGAAGATACTGTACAGGGAATATTACCTATGACCCAACGATGAGGTGATTAAATTTTGGTGACCATCCAGAGTAGGGTGTGGATATTTAGAGGGAAACGTCGCAGACTATATATTTTAACAAATAATCAACCTATCTGAATGAAACTTTCGTGACAGTTTAAGCAACTTAAAAGGAAAAATTATGAAGTGTTTGTGACAATCCAAATTCGGGTGTGCATTGGAAGGTCAATTAAAATCCTAAGGTCCAGACCTAAATATCTCTAAAAATAATCAATGGCTCTAAATGACACTACCCAGAAATTTTTTCATGTTTCGACGAAGAAATGTTTAAATTTTGGTGACCGTCCGGAGTAGGGTGTGGATATGAGGACCATTTAAAGGAAAACGTCCCAGACTAGATATTTCAAAAAGAAATCAACTGATATGAATGAAATTTTCGTAAAAGCTTAACCAAGGTACAAGGAAGAAATTATAAAGTGTTGGTGACGATCGAACGATCGGCTGTGCACTTGAGGGCCAAAAGGTCCCAGACCTAAATATTTCGAAAATTGATCAATGGATAAAAATAACAATTGGCAAAATAGTTTGTCGTGTTTTAATAAAGAAGTAGGCCTATGTCAATTTTGGTCACGATCCGAAGTAGGGTGTGGAAGGACAATTTAAAGAGTAATTTTGCCGTATTACCGTAGGCAGAAACAATAGCTAGCTATGTGATGAATATTTAAATTAGTGCAATCAGTAAAGGTGTACAGCATTTTATATGTACTAACTTCACTTTTTCGGCACTTATTGGGAATATTCATTTCTTTTTTCTTATTTCTTATTGGGAATATTCATTCTTTACATTTCATGTGACGCTAAAACAAATTTTATTTAAAGTAGATTGTGGTTGGTGGTTGGAAAGTAGGAACATATTTTTGAGGAATTATCTATAGAAAGAGATTGGCGGTGGGAGGAGATGATGTGCTCTCTACTGAGTGCTCTTGTTTCTTTTATTTTTTATATAAACAATGCTTTTTAGGTTTTTTTTGTTGATCGTTATCGTCATAGTGTAAACAAATAAATTCATTTTATCATGAATATTATGCACGTCACGTCACGTCAAATCTGATAACATGTCGTATATGGCGTATCAGCACAATAATTTTAACTTGTAAATTGTTTTAAAAGAAAATAATTTACTTCACTATAACAACAATTCCTTGCCTTTTTCACCCACATGAATAATGATTAAATTTTATGATTACGCACAAAAAAACAATATGAATTACAGATACGTTAAAGTCAATCAGTTAATATTTACAATAACATTATCCAGTCACAGTTTTTAGCCTAGTCGGCCAGGAATCACGATCTTTTACTGCTTTTAGGCTTACGTGTTTTGAAATCGATTTTGATGTACGCTATAGCTCATCCAACCGCCTATGTGGAGATCATTTGAACCAACAAACAAAATCGGTCTTTTCGACCCATCCATTTTGAGTTGTTCCATAATCGTGGCGAAGTGCCACAAAAATCTGCTTTAATCTAAAAAACAACAAACCAACGGTTAAAAATGGCTGAGCAAATGACTCTCAAAGGTACCCTTAAGGGCCATAATGGCTGGGTCACCCAAATTGCAACTGCTCCACGATTTCCAGACATGATTTTATCCAGCTCTCGGGGTAAGGCAATATGGATTGTTTCTTTCGTGTATTACGGGAAAGTCCCATCTTTTTCTGGTAGGAGGATTACTGACTGACCAACTAGGCTTCCGGTCGGCAACACACAGGCTTACAGCTCTTTTAAACTTATGTTGCTTAAGTGTAAATTATGCAGGTAAAATGCTTCAAACTAAAACTTTAAGCCGGCATATAGGCCTAGTCCTTGAGTCCTGTCTAGGCCTAGGCTAGGCACCACACGATGCGTGACGTCACGCACTTCAATTAGTGTCATTAGCC
>NW_022742159.1:1343854-1353614 GCF_011630105.1 Anneissia japonica | reverse complement strand
TCTACCGCGCTGCGCAGCGCTGCACTGGGTAATAAAAAGAATATACAACCGTTAGTTGGCGTCCTACACAGGCATGACGTTTTTACGAACGGGACTTTGCTCTCTTGTTCTATTTATACTCTTTGTTTGAACCAACAAACAAAATCGGTCTTTTCGACCCATCCATTTTGAGTTGTTCCAGAATCGTGGCGAAGTGCCACAAAAATCTGCTTTAATCTAAAAAACAACAAACCAACGGTTAAAAATGGCTGAGCAAATGACTCTCAAAGGTACCCTTAAAGGCCATAATGGCTGGGTCACCCAAATTGCAACTGCTCCACGATTTCCAGACATGATTTTATCCAGCTCTCGGGGTAAGGCAATATGGATTGTTTCTTTCGTGTATTACGGGAAAATCCCCTCTTTTTCTGGTAGGAGGATTACTGACTGACCAACTAGGCTTCCGGTCGGCAACACACAGGCTTACAGCTCTTTTAAACTTATGTTGCTTAAGTGTAAATTATGCAGGTAAAATGCTTCAAACTAAAACTTTAAGCCGGCATATAGGCCTAGTCCTTGAGTCCTGTCTAGGCCTAGGCCCTACCCCAGCCTAGGCTAGTCTGAAGGCTAACCAGCCGGCCCGGACTAGGCCTAGCTAGCCTAGGGCTATGTCGGCTCATACGCCTCATCACATTCACACAATTGGCCGTGCTGTTTTTAATAAGCATGTCTAACTAGTACGACTATAGGCAGTAATACTACTATAGGCAGGCTTTTATTCATTGTCTAAGGCTATGCTGGCCCAGCCAGAACATAGGTGGGACTGTCCTTTTCCTGAGCCTAGCAAAGTTATGGAAGGGTTTAAAATCCAGGAAGAAATTCCTGGGGTTAAGTAAGCTACAGTCTACTACTATTTATGCCCCCTTCTGATTCTGATACAATGCATTGTAATTCAAATGTTATACAGCTGGGGGAGGCAGTCTAAGTCATTTATTAGACCTGCCCTACCGAACAGTCTAGGTGGCTCAGAATATCTTTTGGGGGAGAGGGGTACAAATCTCTATACATACGCATAGGATCAGTGTTTGGAGTGATCACTTCATCATTCACCAGTGTAGTGGCCTCATAAAAAATATAAGAATACCATACACATTTTAGACATGTCATGTAGTAGACATGCGATTTTTTTTTTAAAACAAATAGTTAATGCACTTGTCAATTGTAGACTCCCTCCCCCCTCCCTCCTCGGACCCGGGCCTAGCGAGGACTTAGCCGGGGATGTAATTTCCAAAACGGTTACATGTGGAAGTCCCGGTAAAATGCCCCGCTAATAAATGATTGGATGATAAGACCTACTTGAAGTTCTAGCCTAGGTCTGAATCGGAGAAGCACATGAGGGCTAGGCAGGAGCTAGGCCAAGGAGATGTGCTTGCTTGATGGAAGCACTACGCATGCGTATCACTAAGCAGATTTCCATGGAAGTTTGAAAAAGTGCGGAAAAAAGGAGTATTGACAGATTGATCATAGAAAAAGAAAATAATTGATTGATTGATTTAACTGATTGATAGAATTAATTATTCAATATCAAAACAGAAGTTAGGCCTAAATAAGAAAATGATTACATGTAGTAGAAACAGATTTCCTTGCCTTGGCTCATGTACTGGCGTATTTCTGATGCAAAACTAGGTCAAATTCACAGTTCACAAGTTTTCACGCAACACATTCACATGCCTCTCCATCCTCAGCGTTGTGTGGTTGGGTTCAATTTTTATTAAGTAATTTATACCGTGATCTATAAAAAATGAAACCATGATGGTAGGCCGAAAGTACTGGTAGGCGATTTCTTAATTACCAAAACACAATAGTTGCTGACTGAATGCCTAGGCCTAGTGTAGACTAGATAGGAAGTGATCGCCAAACAAAGTAAATGGGTCAGAAACTTGTAGATGAGTATTTGTTAAAATAGGTAGATAATTTCATTGTCCTTCTCATAAAATACAAATAAGGAAATTTATCTTCCATTGGAAGAATTTATTATACATAAGTCCAAAATAACTTACATGACAATGCTTTAGTAAATGTGCGTTACTCTTACTACAATATAGTAATTCCATTGTACTGTATGCTTCATCAATGTATAAATGCCCTTTATTAAAGATCAAATGAAGTAAGGAATTTTGGTAGTTGGCTGTCGTAAGGAATTCCCTCATCAACTTATATCTAACATATTTGCAAACATGTTTATTATATATATATCTTTTAGACAAATCTGTGATCGTGTGGAAGCTGACAAGAGACGAAAACTATGGTACGCCACAGAGGTCACTGACAGGACACAGTCATTTTGTATCAGATGTAGTAATCTCATCAGATGGTCAGTTTGCTTTGTCTGGTTCCTGGGATGGCACTCTTAGGCTATGGGATTTAAACAAGTACGTACCTCTGATAAATACACAGAATGGTATTATGTTTCGATATTGAATTTATATGACAATTCTAGTTAAAGAATTTACATCACAAGCGTGCACGAGATCCGTAATTAAGGCAAGAGAAAAAATTCCCAAAAATATGAGGAAAAGACAAGTAAAACATGTAAAGTAACATCTTTGTTTCCTGAGCTCCGAAATGGTACTGTATTCCCTTAACACACTGACCGCCAGGGGTTTGAAAAAATAGTATATGCTACTGCCAGACTTTTTAGCAAATTTTGACGCTTTTCCGAATCATATTGAGAGTGCGTATGTGACCAGATTGACATGTAGTGAATACTATATGAACTACAAACATTTTAGCTTTACAATGGTACCAAACACTTCATTGTAATCACAATCTGTGATCCATAATCAGTAAAATAAAAACCTGAAACACGGAGATCTGTTTTTGGCGGTCAAGCATTGCGTTACCAAGCATATAGATCTCCGTGTTTTGCGGGCAGAGTGTTAAGTGGCGTATGTCACAAGCATGCACAAGATTCGTAATAAAACAAAAAAAATAAAAAATGTTTGATTAGATAAAATGATGGAGGAAAACATGTAAAGTAACATCTTTGTTTTCTAAACTGTTGAAATGGTTTATTCCTTAAAGTGGCGATACAACTCGTGAATTTGTTGGTCACACAAAAGATGTGTTGAGTGTTGCATTCTCTGCTGACAATCGTCAAATTGTGTCTGGATCAAGAGACAAGACTATCAAGCTATGGAACACTCTTGGTGTCTGCAAGTATACTATCCAGGTGGGTAATGCTGAATGCTATATTAACCCCACAGTGAACCACTACTCCGACTAACTAACCTTTTAATTGCCTTCTGCATATTTTAGTTGTAGGGTCATTCCGTGCCAACTCAACAAATTTTCAGAAAATCATGGCTGGGTACCGTCTCAGATTTTCTTGAAACTCGGATATAATGTGCAACAACATGTCTAACGAACAAACCCAAAATTTGACTTGCCAATTCCAAGTTGTTTAGAAGTTACGGCCATTTGAAATTTTAGGGTCATACCCCTTTTTAGCTATCAATTATGACATATTTGAAAAGTTGCATTTTCAATTAGCCATATCTTCAAATAGAATAAAGATAATTAACTGAAAATTGATATCTAGACTAACTTTCGGCTGTAGAACAGGAATATGACATGACTTTTGGTATACCGGACCCCGTTACGAAAATATTGGTTCGTAAACACCCTAATTTATTTGGTTGTGTAATTTTTCTTCCATTTTTAGACTCCATTAAAATACCCAAATCAGTTATTAAATGGGTCTTATGCACCAAATTATTAATATATAGTTGGAAATGTTTCACCACTAAAAATTCCGGATTTTTAACTTATCATTTTAGGAGGGAAACCTTAGGTCAAAAGGTCATTGGGGACAAAAAATGCACAAAAATGCCTCATTTTCATGGTGAACTTTGACCCTGTGGGCAAGTACGCTTATTGTTAAAACTTGCACCATTAATTAATTTATATATGATGATCAGATGTTCCAAATATCAGCTTGGTGACTTTATCCCTTCATGTTTAAAAAGCGATTTGAAAAGGGGTATATTTTTCAATTTGTGACAGTATCAGTGCGTAAATGTGATAAAATTAATTTTTGAATAACGATAATATTAAAAATAATCTGCCTAGACCCTTGAAACTTATAATTCTAATACAACTTTATGTGCTTGTATCAGGCATGCAGTTTGTTAAGGGTTTATTAGTAAGATATGTCCCCCCAAAAATGGCCCAAGTGCAAGAATTGCGCAATAAAATTGTATTTACTGTTGATTTCAAATGAGCATAATATTATCCATGTACTGTCTAGAGCCGTGAAACCTTTCATTCTAGGACAACTTTTTGTGTTGATTTCAGTTATGCAGTCTGTTAAAGGAATAAATTGTTTAATTAGTACGCTTGGACCATTTTTGGGGCAAAATATCTTATTAATTAAACAATTTATCCCTTTAACAAACTGCATAACTGCAATCAGCACAAAAAGTTGTCTTAGAATGAAAGGTTTCATGGCTCTAGACCGTTCACAGATAATATTATGCTCATTTGAAATCAATCGTAACACAATTTTATTGCACAATTCTTGCACTTGGGCCATTTTTGGGACATAATATCTTACTAATTAAACAATTTATCCCTTTAACAGACTGCATAACTGAAATCAACACAAAAAGTTGTCCTAGAATAAAAGGTTTCACGGCTCTAGACAGTACACGGATAATATTATGCTCATTTGAAATCAACAGTAAATACAATTTTATTGCGCAATTCTTGTACTTGGTCCTTTTTTGGGGGGACATATCTTACTAATGAAACACTATATCCCTTAACGAACTGCATGCCTGAAATAAGCACATAAAGTTGTTTTAGAATTATAAGTTTCAAGGGTCTAGGCAGATTATTTTTAATATTATCGTTATTCAAAAATTAATTTTATCACATTTATGCACTGATACTGACACAAATTGAAAAATATACCCCCTTTCAAATTGCTTTTTAAACATGAAGGCATAAAGACACCAAGCTGATATTTGGAACATCTGATCATCATATATAAATTAATTAATGGTGCAAGTTTTAACAACTAGCGTACTTGCCCACAGGGTCAAAGGGCACCATGAAAACGCGGCATTTTTGTGCATTTTTTGTCCCGAATGACCTTTTGACCTACGATTACCCCCTAAAATGATAAGTTAAAAATCCGGAATTTTTTGTGGTGAAACATTTCCAACTATAAATTAATAATTTGGTGCATAAGACCGATTTAATAACTGATTTGGGTATTTTAATGGGGGCTAAAAATGGAAGAAAAATTATGCAACCAAATAAGTTAGGGTGTTTATGAACCAATATTTTCGTAACGGGGTCCGGTATACCAAAAGTCATGTCATATTCCTGTTCTACAGCCAAAAGTTAGTCAAGTTATCAATTTTCAGTTAATTATCTTTATTCTATTTGGAGATATGGCTAATTGAAAATGCAACTTTACAAATATGTCATAATTGATAGCTAAAAAGGGGTATGACCCTAAAATTTCAAATGGCCGTAACTTCTAAACGACTTGGAATTGGCAAGTCAAATTTTGGGTTTGTTCGTCAGACATGTTGGTGCACATTATATCCGAGTTTTAAGAAAATCTGAGACAGTACCCAGCCATCCCATTTGTTGAGTTGGCACGGAATGACCCTGTAATTATTATAATCTTGTAATTGTAATTGACATGTCGACAAGGATACGAAGCCCCGCCCACAAAGTCACGAAAACCTTAGACAATGGCGGCTAGACTTTCGAGTTGGTGAAGATTTTCTTTGCTATCAACCTTCTTTAACAAAGAGAATTCAGGGTAGGCAGTATGCAAATGAATCATATATTCATAGTGTTAATCTATTTCATGGAACATGGTGGGGAAATTGTTGTAATAGCCTCTGTATTTCGCTCCCAAAATGTAATTTGGAGGAACTCACACCTGGAAATATTGAAGCACATTTGCCATTTTTCAGCCCAGTTGAAAACTTTTTGTAGATCACTTTGAATTTGAATCTGATCTCTAGAACTTTTGATTTCTGTGTATAAGATGCTGTCATCGGCAAACAGCCGTAGATTTGAGCTGATGCCTTTCACTAAATCATTAATATAAACTAGAAAGAGAGTTGGCTGTAAGAAGCCGCCCTGCAGTACCCCTGATGTACCCCTGATGTAACTGGTGACCAAGAGGGTAAAGCCGCATACAGTCAAACTTGTTGTCAACAAAGGCCAAGTCACTGATGCGCACTGCTCATGTAAATCTGGGTATCTATGACCAAGCATAGACATCTAGGCCTAGGCTCACGTATGTTTCGCGTTTATTAAACCAGTTGTCTAAGGAAATTAAAATGTCTGAGAAAAAGTTTTTGATCATGTGACTAAATGAGGCTCGATGATTAGTCGATTTATCTGTCAGTCAAATCTCGTCGAGATGTTAGTTATCATCTTGTAGTTGTAGGAAGGATTAAAAAAATATAAAAAAAATTGCCGTTGGTTGTTTTTTATTTTATTTATGTCTTAGGATGTATTTATTAGATTTGGGGTGTAGGCCTATTGTTTTCTTGTTATTATGTACTCTAAAACAGCACTCTGAGGTATGTATATAAGGTGCTATAGCAAGCATGTTAACATAATTACTTTGAAGTTCTCATTATGTCCTTAAAGCGTACTGGTAACCTGGCACTTGGTACACATCATTTAACAGTTGGCCCATGTTTTTTTTTTGCTTTAAATTTATTTTATTGTGAGGGACAAATAAATATTTGTTATTTTGAAATTTCATGGCAGCGTCAGTTGTGATGTTATTCTAAAATTCTGTATTTCTTAATTTTTCCTTTACTCTACCCCTCACTTCCTCTTTATCGTCATACAATTATTTATTTTCAATCATCACATGCTAGTATCGTGATTGTACACAAATATATTTAGTAAATAAAAATATTAAGTCACTTATAAAAATAACTAAAAAGTACTGTATTTCAGAATATTACCTATCTGTTGATAATCACTTCAAACATTTTTATAGTCAGAAGTAATGAATTAGTAAAAGGTGAGGCTTATTTTATTTGATGGGTGTCTAAGTTTATCACTTATTTGGTCATTATTCCTGTTAAGTTAAAAAAAAAATCTTTGATCTTGTACATTATATTGTTTATTGGAAAGCCTTTTCAGGAAATAAAGCTTATTATTTGTATTTTACCTATTATATTTCTCAGGAGGACAACCATTCGGAATGGGTGTCTTGTGTGCGATTTTCACCAAGCAACAACAACCCCATCATCGTTTCATGTGGTTGGGACAAACATGTCAAGGTATGCTCAACATAATTTAGTGCAAAATTGCCTTTCATTTGTGTTAAATTGTAAATTGCAGGCTGACAACTGTTGTTAAAACATGTATAGCGTAAAGAGCAAGAAATGCTGTCAGTGGTGTTGCTAGCACTGCAGGATTCAAGGGGTTAGCCCACACAATTACCAGGCATATGTATCCAAAGATTCTAGGCCCATTACTTGCTTATAGTAGAGAATTTTTTTCTTGTATACTTTCTCAAATTTGTTATTGGTTGTGTAAGAAATTCAATTAGTCAAAAAGGTCTTAATTTATAACTAGTTCATTGTTAGTATTGTGAATTCTTGAAAAGCTTAATCATTTTAGACATTTAATTGCAAAAATGAAAATGTATATACCATATGTATTTATTCAAATAAATCCCCCCCCCCCCCATTTTGAATAAACGCCACTTGAATAAATCCCCCACTAGAGCCTCATTTGGAATAAATCCCTTTTTTAAAATAAATTTTCAATGAAATAAATGTTTCACTATCCACTGTAAACAAACTAATGGAAGCACTATCAATCTGAACACATTCTATTATATGTTCTACTCTAGTAGAAATACATTTTTTCTAGCCTGGTAATTGTGTGTTGTAGTTCAACATTTACAGTGCAATTCAGGGGTGTTTATTTGAGTATACAGTATGTGTCCATTTTACATACAAAAAAATAAACGCATCCCTCAAATTATCCCCGCCTCAAAACCCTTCTCAACAATAGATGCCCTGTGGCGTTTATTCAAATACGTACGTTGTTTTCAACTGTATTACAGTATTTCATAGGAAAAAGCAGGTTTACCTGAAGGTTTAGCTCAAGTTTGATGATTATTCATATCAAATTTATATGCAATATCAAATTGATAGCATTTATAAACTTGTGTTCACAACACCAAGCTGTCTTTATGAAATTTCTAGTGGGCACTTGCACCTTCTTCAAGATACTGATCGAAGATATTGCACCTTAGGGTCTGAATTTTAAAGGAAGAAACATCGAGAGCAGAACGGGGTGTGAATTTAAACATGAGAGATATGTAAATAATTTCACTCATTTGTATTTTTATGTACATTGTAGGTGTGGAATCTTACCAATTGTAAATTGAAGACCAACCACATGGGACACACTGGCTATTTGAACTGTGTTACTGTCTCCCCTGATGGTTCCCTCTGTGCATCTGGTGGCAAAGTGAGTAGTTAATTTTTAAATGATATCTTCAGAAATTGTGGTATTTCTGATAGATGAATTTTGCTTTTAAAGCAACTTGCAATTGAAAATTTGCAGCACAAGAGTTTAAACAAACCAGTGGTGATAGATAACTTCATTTCATTTGGTAATTATACAAAATACAGCACAATAATAATGACATAAACAGAGTCAAAGTCATAAGCTTTCCCGGAGGAATCCAATAATGAAAAGGGGTTTGTGGTAAACAAATACTGTAGTAAATACGGGTCATGGAGCAAGGAAAAAAAACAACTTTTGGGAGAAAGTGGAACCATAGTGTGTAGAAAACCTGTATTTTATGCAGTTTCAGCATAATTATGTATCATGACATAAAAGTCCCAGCGATGATTATTGAAAATTGGCTTGGATCCAGTCGTCTGGAAATGGGTGCGATCGTCTGTCACCCAAATTTTTCACTGCGATGATCGAGGACTTACGATGTGGGCCTAGCCTAGGGAGATTAAACTGCAACTTATGCCTATGACTCTGCTCTACAGTACGTACATATGTAACAAAGCAACCCACTTGGTGCATTCTTAAATTACTTAATAGACGAGAACACGAAATCATTGATTAATAATCGCATAGGACTAAATAGGCTCCCTGTTAGAAAAACCCAAGCTAGGGAGTTGTTATGTGCCTGACAGTCGTCTGCCTTTAGGTCACCAGCTAGCCGGCTGTCGTGAATATAGTACCTTCATTTAGTTGTGGTCATGCAGCCGCTGTTTTGCATCCACCGCGTTAAACTAACAGATAACTTGCTTTGTGTTTTTCATTTTCCATGGAAAAATTATTGTTGTTTTTTTTTTTTTAATACCAAATAGTAAATTTTTTCATGATGTTCCAAAGGAAGGGGGAAGTGAAACTAGCAGTTAATTTTATTTGGCCTAAGGTTTATGTTAAAATGGAAATATCTTGTAAATTTGTTCTTTTATTTAACTTTCTGTTATCCCATTACTATACGGTATGTATGGGCCCATCTTGGTTCTGCATTCACTCTGGTTTATTTTGAGTTCCTGGTCTGCTAATAGCTAATTTTTCATTTCATAGCATGTCCAATTTTTATCTGTGTTAATGTTCATGTGTTTTGTAGTACCAAATACTTTCAATTCAATGGCATTGATTCAAAAACATAATTTTTTTACAGGATGAACAAGCTATGCTATGGGATTTGAATGAGGGCAAGCACCTGTACACTCTAGAGGGC